>NC_057813.1:167942615-167976843 GCF_018294505.1 Triticum aestivum
GGGGGGGTAGTTAAAGTCGATCTAGGTATATGTTGGGAGATCGATCAGTATACATGCATGTGTGTGTTAGAAGCAAATGAGGCACGAGAAGGATAGAGAGAGAGGGATGCATGTAGGAGGTGGTAAGAGGCATACTATATCGAGGGGGGAGGAGTGTGCGAGTACGAGAACGATGAAAAGAGTTGTGGGAGTGAGGCATGGACGGTGACAAGAGAAGAGGGGAAGCTTGTGTTTGTCCTAGGCACACCTGGCTAGAGAGACATATCGATCGGTGTGTGCCGTCAAGAAGGAGCTGGGGGGCCTACACACACCGTGGGTGAACGACCTAAAGTGAAAAGACGAATTTGCGCGATGGAGCTAGAGAATGCTGAGGGAGGGTGAGAGGGATGCGGGCGTGTGCATGCACAAGAGAAAGTTAGCACTAGCTACAAAGATAAGAGGGTTGTGTGGGTGTAAAAGATGAATAGAGATCATATATACTTCATTATAAAAAGCGAATTCGGATATTTGAAGAATTTATCATATTGTTTTAAACTGCCACATGTGTGAATATATATAACGGTGATACACATGGTGTGGTTATGAACATGTTATACTACATTTAATATATTTTATCTCTACTCTTATAAAAAAGAGTTGTTAATGATGGTGTGCCTGCCAACCTGCATTATAGGCCGTCCGATTTATATCTGGCGGATAGCAAGGAAACTATGATGGTTGAAGTTGGCAACAATCATGATTGTAGATTCTTATTGAAATAGAGAAATGAATTCAAATTTAGTTCGAATTGCAGCGGTAGTATAGACATTTGGAATGTACTAAAATGTTGGTATGAGTAGGTTACATGCATTATACATCAAGCAAAAAAATTTAATCAGACATAACATGGATTCATACTCCCTCCTTCCATCTATATAGGGCGTAATGAGATTTTTAAGACCGCCTTTGACTATTGACAAGATTAATAGTACATGAAATGTACAATGTGAAAATTATATCATTGAAAGAACCTTTCACAGACGAATTTAACGGTGTGCTTTGTGTAAGTTGCATGCCATATATCATTGCTCTAATATTTGGTCAAAGTTAGCATCGAAAAATGCATTAGGCCCTATATAGATGGAAGGAGGGAGTAGCTTTGAATAGCATTTGTATAGTAAAACGGGGCAAGACTCTCTCTTTGTGTGGTGTGAATAGTTTCATTTTTTTGTTTTCTTTTTGGTTGAGGGAAGTGTGAATTGATTTGGTACGTACAAGTACAATATTACTACACGTTAGGCTTGTCCCTAAAATTCAACCCGCGTCTTGTTATATCCCGAAAATTCAGATATCGTGCTCTCAAAACTGGCGCCTTCACAACCCGCGCCTTGCTATCCCGAAATTACAACGCGCGCGAAAAATCCCTCTAGCTGCCAAATCCCGACACGCGAAACCCCCTTCTAACCCTGAGCCGAAAGGGCCGCTAGTTCAAATCGGTGGGGGATACTTTTGTAACACACCCTACATTTTGGACAAGCGCGTCCCTAAGTCATGCTTCACCTCCTCCCATCGCCCCCTTTTCGCCATTCAAAATCCCAGGCCGCCATAACCTCTCCGCTCCAGCCGCGAAACCCCACCCTCCTCCGTCCGCCACTTCACTGCCACCCAGCCGGTGCCTCTTCCCCGACAACATCGTCCACCGCAACAGCTCGACGTCCCTCGTCCACCTCCCCGGATAAGGATCCTTCGTCCATCTTGCCGTCCCGTCGGTTCAGCCGCCCCGTCCTCCACCTCCAAGGAGCTGCTCCGATGATCGCCTCGTCTATCGCGGCTGCTCCATCCCCACAGCGCCGCCTTAACCTGCTCCACCGGAACCGCAGCATCCTCACCGACTCCTCAGACGAAGCCGAGGCCTACTCGGTGCCACCAAAGAGGTTGTACACTCATCGCACCGCACCTTCTCCTTAACTCGACTTCCCGACGCCGACGGTGCTCCATCCCGCCCCCATGGAGTGGCTACCTTGAAGCCGGCGCCGCAGGCGACATCTCCACGACGGTTCTCCCCCTCACTTGTGTTGCTGCTCTGCTCCGATTAAGCCACACTTCAGTCGACTGAATCGACTTTTGGGCCAGTCGATTTTCAGGGGTTGGGGGCGCTCGCCGGAGTTAAGGAAGAACCACCCGCAGCGGGGACGAGGGCTCACGGAGAGGTACCCCACTATCTATCTTAGGGTTGAGGGTGGGGGGGGGCTAGAGGGCTTGCCGGGGCGGCGGTGGCGAGTTGTTTCGGGGCGGCGCTGGGGCCGGCGGTTCGGCCGGTGGTGGCTGGCGGCTCAGGGGGGTGCAGGTTGAAGATGAACTGAAGACCCTCCCTAAATTACATGTCAAGTGCCTCTCTGCTACCATTGCGTTCAGTTTCGGCAGTAACATTCAGATTTCACAGTAAATTTCAGTTTCGACAGTTAAGTTCAGAGTCAACAGTTTTTACCTCATCTGTTGTAGTCAGGTGGTTTTTGGTGATGTTAATTTTACATCCATTTTACATCAACTACTGGAGATGCTATTAGAATCCCACTTGAGATTGACGATGTCTGTCTTGTGCTGCTTCAACCTTGACGTCTTACGGCTCACCGGAGCTGCTCCAATGACAGAACGATCCATCACAACAGAGCAGTGCCCTGGACACCGTCTATAGATTCCTCAGATCTTCCTCCACACCTCCAACAGCCACCTCTGCCTCAACTGCTTCAGCGACCAACCCAATGATGCTGAGGCCGACACGGCTACGGCAAATAGGTTGTACACTTGTTGCATCACTTATTACTATACATTCACGTCGATCCATTAGGGCTATTTTGGTTCAGCGGAAAAATGTTGATCCACTGGTTGTTACCATCACTCTAAATTTCTGCATGCTCTCCTTACATAATCTCACCATATTTTTTTCGTATGCATGTCAGATATTGTACACAGTCATGTTGAACATGTAGAGAAAAAGAGAAGAGTTTTGCGCGGCAATACAATGTCATGCAGACATCGCTCCATGGAGGGTTCAATGGAAAACCCTCCCCACCCCTCTCCAGATTGTAATCCAGAGGAAGATATCTGTTCTGAGGCGGTTTCAGACGCCGCTGACCACTCCTATTTACCCCCCAAGGTGTTTGCTCTACCTTGGCATGATGATGTTAGTCATATCATGCATATGTTGCCTTGCAGTGCCTACTTTTGACATCATATATGTCATCTGCTTAGTTTAGACATGTTCTGTAATGCCACCTGTTTAGTTTCTATATCATATATGGGAATTATGTAGTCTCATGTGTTTTAGCCAGCCATAATATATGTGAAATGTGCAATGCCATCCTGTTTAACCAGGCATCATATATTTGAATGATATCTTGCCCGTCCTTTTCCTCATTACATTTCCATTTGTCGACAATGTTTGTACATTAAACTACTCTTCCTGTGAATTAGCCATTTGGGTGGGAGATGGAAAAATCTGGAGTGAAAACAAGGCCTTCAGAGCAGACAGTGCTACCTGTCGAAGCAGATCTCTTGTTGGGTCCCGATAGCTCCTCAGAGATGGATTCAGAGACAGATGACCAGTTCTATTCCCCCACTGAGGTGTATGCTCTAACTTGGCACGGTTATACTGCTCATATCATGCATACGGTGTCTTGCATTGCATAGTTTAGACATCATATACAGAATACTCAACACCATGTTCTTAGTTTAGACATCATATCGAATGCCCTCTGTTTAGCATATAAATCACATATGTGAATTAAATGATGCGATCCTGATTACTAAGATAACATGTATGTGAATTATGTCATGCGATCCTGTTTAGTTATTCACCATATCTTTGAATTATGTTATGCTATGCTATCAAGTTTAGATAGACATCATATATGTGAAATTATGTCATGCTATCCATTTTTGTTAAACAATATACATGTCAATTATTTCATGCCCTCTTTTTTCCATACTATCTATTGCATCTGTCTCTCATACAATGTTTGTACATTCAACTATGTTTCCTGTTTATCAGCCATTTGAATTGCAGCGGGTGATGCTAGTATCTAGCAGATTAAAACACGGTCTTCAAATAAAACAGTGCTACCTCTTGGTGGAGATAGCACCCCGGTTGTACGTGCACAAGAACCAGCCCTACCACACATAACCCAAATTCTCGCAGATTGTACCTCTACTGTGATGGACAGAGAACCAGCTTCACCCAATCTAACCCCAACCCCAGCCGATAGTAACCCAATTCCTGTTGACACAACACCATCTCCACCACAGAGCTCCCAGACAAGAGCAGTTAGTAAGGCAGCTCCAGTGCCCAAAGGGCCAGTACTATCACGGCGAACCCCAACTCCACCAGTTGGTATGCCTATTCCTGTGGAGAAAGCACAACCAGCTAGTCGTAGTTTAGCATCTATCGCATTTGATGTTGTTAAATCGTATGTGTGTATCTTCCCATCTTGGAAATATTATACTGAAGATGAAGGAAAATGCCAGTTGCAGGTGTTTGCCCAGGAGTTATGTGTAAGTAATGTTATTCATGGCAATTACTTTGCTTCGTCCCATACATCCTACTTCCATGATGGTTATAATACATCAAATTTTCCCATTTTTCTCTATAGAGAAGGACCGATTTGGAAACTCAGGATGAGGTAACCTGTGCTAATACCTCTGATATCTTCAAGAATGCTTGGTGGTAGTATCGGAATTACTTGAAGAAAACGTACTTCACCGGTAAAGAAACTCATCAAATTCCCTTACGTTCTCCTGAGACACATTTACTGGACGATGACTGGGAACGCCTTGTTTTGTACTGGTCCCGAACCAAGAATGTGGTAAGGTCTATGAGCTCATTTTCTATTTTTAAGTATTATATTCTTGCATCTTACTGTACTCTGTTCATGTAGGACAAGTGCCTAAACCTGAAGAACAATTATTCTAATTTAAGATTCCATTGCTATCATAGTTCAAAAAAGCGCTAGGCATTAATTGTGCGTTTTGCCACCGCCTTGCACTTTACTGACCAAAGCGCATGCTTATGCGCAGTTATGCACAGATTATGCGTAGTTATGCGCAATGCGTTTTGCCAACGCCTAGAGCCTAGGCGCGCTTAAGTGCTCGCTTAGGCGCGCCTTTTTTAACTATGATTGCTTTGCTCTTGTATCACTGTATTTACTCATACAAACTTATTTTTAAATTGAAGGATCCAATCGAAACTCCAATGGCACAGTAGGTATGTTCACGCATGTTTCTTTAACATGTTTGCTCTTATCAATAGCTCGGTTGATTTCAATTTCAATTGTGTATACAGTTGACTTTCATATCATGCACATTACTAGCATCACAATAGAGCCAATAGTGTTGTTGTACATGTAGACCCGTGGTACCCATCTGAAATCTTGTTGTGCCATTTAGTTTCCCACACTTTGTATTCTTTCACTGCTGCTTTGTGTTGAACTGATATGATTTGAACCGTGTCTCTATTTTGATTTGGCAAGACAATGCAGTGACCATAGGACATAGATATATGTTTGTTTGATGCTTTTATTATGTACTAGTACTTGGCAATAGAAGACTTGGTAGTTTAATCCTGTCCACCTTACTACTAATCTGGTTCACCGAAATGAGTTTCATATACTAGTACATGTTAAACTTGTTATGTGTCTGCTTGTTTCTTCTTTTAGAATGCTGATAGAATACTGGGGAAGAGTGCCTTATTAAGCAATGGTAAAGAAAGTAATGCAGATAAGGTTCAGGATAGTGACACATCCTTGTTGGTCTCCAACAAAGCTGATAAAATAGCTAAAGAAGACTATCTTGAAGACAGCGAGACAACCCCAAAGTCCTGTCTTGGTTTAGTGTTCGAGTTACTGGCCACTACTGCTTGCACAAGCTATTAAAACTCACTGTCTGAATCAGTTCGGTTTCTTGAGTCTCAACTACAAGCTAAAAGACATCGATCAGCTGTGCTGCGACAAGAAGCGGAAGGACAGCGGAAGTCCCTGGAGCATTCAGATGCATACTTTCTGTTGCAACAGAAAGCATTGGAGGATTTTAGCGCCAAACAGGACAAAGCTAATCAGCTTGCTAAGCTTATTGCCAGCATGGTGGATACCCAGGATAACGTTTCTTGAGCTCTTCTGAAGTTGTTTCAGTTATGATCTTGTTTTGCTGCCACGTTTATTTGCACTGGTGGCCAATTTTGACGACCAATGTATGTAATGTGCTGCTTTGTTCCCTATATTTGCACTGGTGGCAAACTTTGATGCCCAGTGCATGTAATATGTGTAATAGGGGTAATAGGCTAGCGTTAGTTGCTTGCTTATTTATTTCCTTACTGTCTTATTTAGTTGTTTGCTTGTAGTCACTGCAGTTTTTTTTTCTGTTTTTTTCTAGTGGCCACAATAGCCTATTTTTGGTAAGTAGGCCAAAATAATCATGGCAACACACGGACTGTTGTAACCATGGGCCTCCTGCAGGCCGTATGATCCATGGGCCTTCGTCCGGCCGTAGGATCCATTGGCCTTCTATACGGGTCGTAGGATCCATCGGCCTTCTATACGGGCCTTAGGGTCCATGGGCCTTCTACGAACCGTACGATCCATGGCCCTTCTACGGGGCGTACTATCCATGGGCCTCATATGGGCCGTAGGATCCATGGGCCTTCTACGGGGAGTATCATCATTTTTCCAATCATGGGCCATACTATTTGTGGACCATAACGGGCCATTAATAGGCCGTATTTGATAACTCTACGAAAACAGCCCAACGGGTTTTTTTTGACATGAAAACGGCCCAACGTATTAACGGTCCGCAAACGGGCCAACTGTAACGACGGGCTGAATTTGGCCCACAAGCAGAAAATGACAGTAACGGGTCGTATGTAACCGAATGCTGCAAATGAGCCCAAGAATCAATGAGCCCTGAGAAGGCCGAAAGATAACTTGGGCTGGAAATGGCCCAATGGAATAACGGACCGTTAATGGGTATAAAGTGACACACTGTTCATTACAGGCCAGTTTCACCACGGGCCGTTAATGGGCCAAGAGTTACAAAGGTCCTCATATGGGCCAAAAGAAGTCATGGGCCACACATGGGCCGGAAGTTAAAACGGGCTGAATCATATTGGACGGCCCAGATGATGCTACTGGGCCTAATTCGGATAGGGCGTAACGGGCCCTGGGTTAGCAGGCTGTAAATGGGCTATATGCGAACAGGCCGTTAACAGGATTTCCGTGGGCCGGCCCGCCACCTTTTGACCAAGTCAAATGGGCCGGCCTTTTCACAGGAATGAGCCTCTGTTGGGCCGTGCCACGTGTCGCCTTATCATAGGTGCCTTCGGTCCAATGAGCGGATGACATCTGTCCCAACGGTGAGCCGACACGTGTTTCCTCCAGCCAATGATGATTTTACACGTGGAAAATCCCCATTGGTCGGGGCTGTTAACGGGTTATCGGATCCAAAACCCGACCCGATAGCTTAACGGCGTTCTGTTACGGTGGATGCAAAGTGTTGGTCACCCTTGACGAAAGCACTTCCGTGACACGCGATTTATCGTCATGAAAGTGGACACTTCCGTGATGATAATTTTGGTAATGTCATGGAACACTTCTACTACAGCACATGTATGACTAACTTGATTCTGTCATAAATTTGTCATGGATGTACATGCATGACAAAAAACGCGACCTACTGTGACAAACAGGTATCATCACGGAAGTGTATTTTTTTGTAGTGCTAGCTGATGCCTTCAACAAATTCATTGCGAAATGTGTTGTTCGTGAGTTCCCTAGGTCGGGGACACGGTTTACTTGGTCCAATCATTAGACCATTCTGATTCACTCTGTCTTAGATTGCGTGTTATCCTCTGTCTCCTAGGATCTATTGTTCCCATGAGCTTACCATTCCATGTTGCCACATGTTGGCTCTGACCATTAACCCCTCATCCTTGACCTTGGCGTGTCTGTTCCGGCCAAAGCCTCCAGATTTCAATTTGACGCATCATAGATTTTGGTTGATGGTTTTCATGAGCTGCTCTCGAAGAAGATCTCCTCTTTTTTACTTACCAGGACCCATTATTTTGGCCCCATGGATGATTGGCACTGTTGTTCATTGTCACGCCCAATATGCGATACTATCCTAAAGAGACTCGAAGGTCCCACCAAGGATAGAACCGCATATTGAAACGCTTTTGCAAGGTGGATATCATTACATCAACATTACATAATAGATGGGGATACATACAAGAGGCATACAATGCCACATGAGTACAACATCATATTACATAAGAGCACCATCCGACTACGGATGAAACACAAACAGAAACTCAAACGACATCCACCCTGCTAGCCCAGGCTGCCGACCTGGAACCTATCCCCTGATCGAAGAAGAAGCAGAAGAAGAACTCCAAACAAGCAAGCATCGCTCTCGCATCATGATCATCGCATAAACCTGTACCTGCAACTGTTGTTGTAGTAATCTGTGAGCCACGAGGACTCAGCAATCCCATTACCATGGGTATCAAGACTAGCAAAGCTTAAAGGGAAAGGAAGGGGTAAAGTGGTGAGGTTGCAGCAGCGACTAAGCATATATGGTGGCTAACATACGCAAATAAGAGCGAGAAGAGAGCAAAGGAACGGTCGTGAAGCTAGCAATAATCAAGAGGTGATCCTGAACTCCTACTTACGTCAAACATAACCCAAAAACCGTGTTCACTTCCCGGACTCCGCCGAAAAGAGACCATCACGGCTACACACGCAGTTAATGTGTTTTATTTCGGATCTAGTGTCAAGTTATCTACAACCGGACATTAACAAATTCCCATCTGCCGATAACCGCGGGCACGGCTTTCGAAAGTTTATACCCTGCAGGGGTGTCCCAACTTAGCCCATGATAAGCTCTCGCGATCAACGAAGGATATACCTTCTCCCAGGAAGACCCGATCAGACTCGGAATCCCGGTTTAGAAGACATTTCGACAATGGTAAAACAAGACCAGCAAAGCCTCCCGCTGTGCTGACAAATCCCGGTAGGAGCTGCACATATCTCGTTCTTAGGGCACACCGGATGAGCCAGACGTCGGGTTGGCATAGACCCTGATTGCCCAGGGGGCACCGGACATCCCTCAATTTGGATCAACACTTGGACAAGCATTGGCCCAGGGGGGGGGGGGGCTAAAATAAAGATGACCCTCGGGCTCCGGAAACCCAAGGGAAAAAATGGGTAGGTGAGGCAGATGGTAAAACCAATGTTGGGCCTTGCTGGAGGAGTTTTATTCAAAGCGAACTGTCAAGGGGGTCCCATAAATCACCCAACCGCGTAAGGAACGCAAAATCCGGGAACATAACACCGGTATGACGGAAACTAGGGCGACAAGAGTGGAACAAAACACCAGGCATAAGGCCGAGTCTTCCACCCTTTACCAAGTATATAGATGCATTAATTAAATAAGAGATATTGTGATATCCCAACATAACCCTGTCCACCATGAAGAAATCTTCAACTTCACCTGCAACTAACAACGCTATAAGAGGGGATGACCAAAAGCGGTAACATAACCAAGCAACGGTTTGCTAGGAAGGGTGAAAATGTTAGAGGCTGACATGGCAACTTGGGAGGCTTGGTAAAGAAGTGACAGGTAGCGCAGCAAGCGATAAAACGAAGCAACTAGCATAGCAATGATAGTAGTGAGATCCAAGGTGACGGTCATCTTGCCTGAAATCCCGCTAGGAAGAAGAACGAGTCCATGACGAAGACGAACGGGAGTAGTCGAACGAATCCTCACAATCGCAACATTACCGAAACTAAGAAGCAACACCGGAAAGAAACAAACAACATGGTAAATGCACAAGCATAAACATGGCATGATGCACAAACAAGTATGATGCATGTCCGGTTTAAAGAGGCATGGCATGGCAAAGTTAAATGTTGTTAACATGGCAAGAGGTGAAGCATAATAAAACTACCTATCTAGGCAATTTAAATGAGGCCGGAAACAACAAACAACAATTTCGGAAAATCCTCATGTCCATATTTTAGTTTTTGGTACTGTTCTGCCCTAAAACATATTTTAATGTTGTTAAACAGAAAAATAAAGTCCACCATGTTAATCTATGCATTTTCCACCTCATTTACATATAAATTTTATTAAAAACCAAGCTATGGTTGTTTAGTTATGAAATAAATCATTTTAACATGGCATTTATGCAAAATTAAACAAACAGCAAGTTAAACATTTTTAACATGGATGAAAGTTGCATATTATTAATCTACACAAAATTCTAAGCATTTTACATATATAAATCATTTTAATCCGATGCACGATTGTGGAGTTATTAAATGCATGAAGAAGGAGGGTCAATCTGTAAAACAATGTTCCTGTGGATAAATGATAAAATCGCCACGGGAAAAAAACGGCATGGGTCGAAACTACTGGCCCAACAGCGGAAAAAAACAGGAGGGCACAGGAGGTGGCCTCACCATGGGCCTTGGCCCGATCAGTCTGCGGGTTGGGGAGGCTGGCGGGGACAGTGGGAGCTGGGCCCGGCACGGTCGACGCGGGAGGTCAACACACGTCTGGGACGAGCGGACGAGGCAGAGGTTGCGGGCGGCTGGGCGAGGATTCGAGGAGAGGGTGGAGTCTGCGGGTGGATCTGGAGGCTGGCTCACGATTGGGGGCGCGCGGAAAACAAGGGGAAGATGGCGGCGGTGGCGATGGGTGGATGGGACAGGAGGCCTAAAATTTAGGGTTAGGGGCTATTTATAGGAAGGGGTTAGGTTTAGGGGCTAAACTGATCCTTTGATTGACATCGGACGGTCGAAAATAAATAGCTTAGTGGAGACCAACAAATAAAGCAGATGTTTTAGGGATGCTTGGGGATGATCCGGACCCACCGGTAACAACGATCCAGGTCTGGTTCGGGGAAGTTTTCGGACGCGCGCTTGAGGGGGCTGCGAGCTGGCAAGAGAGGTTAGGTGGTCATGGTCAAGAGGGAAGCAAAAACCCGATTGGTCTGGAACGGTCAGCGCGAGCAAGGCGATCCGAGGGAAGGTGATGAAGGCAAAGGGATAAACGGCAACGACGAACGAATGCAAGTTTTAAAACATGATGGCAACGGAGTGCCGATGCAATGCGAATGTTGCGATGATGAAATGCAAGACATGAACAAGATGCAAAACAGAAAAACAAAAACCCAACCACGGAGGAAAATAACATATCGCATCTCCGGAAAAGGCAAGAGTTGAAGTTACGAATATGGAAAGTTGTATCTGGGGCGGTACAACACTCCACCACTACGAGAGGATCTCGTCCCGAGATCTAGGATGGCACCGGAGGGAAAAGGAAGAGGAAGATAAGAGGTAAACTAAGTTGCTTCTTCGACAAACAAGTGAAACCACGGACCTTGAGAGGTTGAGCAATTTAAAAGAAAGAGTACAACAGAGATGAACAAGATTGCAAACAATCTGTTGGAACAGAGAAACAAGGAACATTACGAGAACTTGAAGGTTGCAAAGACATGAATCAAGAGTTTAATGGATAAGATAGAATTCGAAACCACTCCGGTTAAAACAAGATGAGAGAGGAAGAATTCGGGCAGCACTCTGGTTGAACATGGAAGGAATAGAACATGAACTTGGCAAAATGAAAGCACTTGGATGAGACTCCGGTTAAAAGAGGAATGATAGATACAACACTCCGGTTAAATGGATAAGCAATGAAAAAAACACGGTCCTCACAATTCGAGATGATGAGTGAAGAGAGCAACATCACAATGCCCCCAGAAAAAAGAATAGAAGATAGATCATTGAAAAAAAAACAGAATGGAGAAGAAAATGCCAACTTCTGCCACAAATGAACTTGGAAAGCACCCTTCCAAGAAGATTATAACGGAGTCGTTGGAAAACCAACAATGAAATGAATAAGCTTGTTGTGGACTTATGGAAACATCTAAACACTTGAGGTGAAATTCTGCCACTAACGAAAAACAATTGCTTGTTTGAGATCAAAGAAGAGATGAAAACTTCTTTCGCCGAGAGGATAGGAGAAAACTCGGATCATTGATAAGCACCAAAAATAGCAACATTCCTTAGGGAAGGCTTTAGGTGAAATCTATACCAAGATAACTCCAAAGAAGAGATTAATGGATTTAAAATACCTCATTCTTGACAACAAGTGAATCGCGAAACCTGAATGGAAATTGCCAAGAATGATATAACACCACCTCAAAAGCTAAGGTAGAACGAATTGCACTTCGAAATGCAAGAAGAAGAATATTTGAACGCTTCAAAACAAAAAATGTGTTGAGCATCATGTTTAATTTAGAGTATAGCTTGGCGGATCATAACTTCGAGAGAAATCTTGAAGAACAATTGAAGAATGAAGAGAATCCTTGATGAACCACCATGTAGAGCTTCCATGAAGAACTCCGGTAATAAAAGGATGATTAAAAGAAAAATAAGTTGAAAACACAAGGTGAAGCCTTGCGATGATTTAGATGGAGCTTCGCGACGAGATAATGCGGAAAACTTGGAACTCCGGAAAAAAATAGATGAAACACTAGAACCGAGAATTACTTCATCATGAACAATCTCCGGAAGAAAAGAATTGAATCGCCTCGAGGAAATAAGAATAAGATTTATTGTATGCTTATCCTTCATCAAATTAAATTGATGACAAGCAATGGATTTGGCATACTACTTATTCTCGTAGAAAGGATTAAGAGAGATATAGTGTAAACTTGAGGAAGGTCTTAAACAACCACCGGTAGGATTGAAACAACAAATATTTGATATGATAACGAAGGAAGTGAAATCTTGAACGAACCACCGTAAAAATTGGAAAAGAGAGTAGGAAGGGCACAATTCACCGGGAAGAATTGGAAAATGAATGAAGATACTTGAGGGGATTGAGATACATGAGAACGAAGAGGCCAAGAACTGATTGGAGGATATTTGAATGAAGCACTGGGGTAATTAGAGAACGATATCTGGAATGATAGCCTTCGGTGAAAGAAACGGAAAAAACAACTCCTGAAATACTCCGGATGGTTGAGAAAAAGGAATTTCCGACAAACCAATAATTCGAGAGGGTAACACGAAGCTAGAACCACGAATCTTCGGGAGAACGGGCAAAATTGAGAGGAAAAACTCTTCTTTGGTCTTCAAATGATGACGGAAAACACCACCAAAATTACTGAGATACTCCGGGAGAATGAAAAGCAGAGAGGTTGAGCCAACAATGAAAAGAATTTGAACGAGATCTTGGAAAAGCATCTGACTGATGAAATTCATACTTACGTCAAACTTCGAAACGGATTTGAGAATAGCTCCGGGAAATTAGAAGAGTCAGGTAAGATCCTGGGAAAAGACCTATGGGTTAGGGCCCATTCAAAAGATACACCGTTGAAAATTTTTGAAGAGAGATTGCACCGGTAGAATTAAATGGCTTGAATGAGATAACAACCTCGAAATATCTTGAACGGATTGAGAATGGAAACACAAGTCTTCTGAGATATCTTGAGCACTCCGGATAAGAATAGAGAGAGGTGAACAATTAAGAGGTGCACCGACGTGGAAAAACATTAGAAACGAGGAAAGGGATAAGATCAACACCGAAAACTTGAATTAAATCCACCGGAGAAGAAAAAAGAACGGAGGATGATGAACTTGAAACTGTTGAGCATCTTCATGGGAAATCACCGGATAAGAACATCGAAAGAAAAATAATGAAAAGACTTCTCTCAAATAAAAGGATACATGATTAAGAAATCCGAGTCCTTGAAGAAAAAGGGTGGGAGGGTGGGAAAACAAAGGCAACTTGGGGCAGATGGAATGGATACCGTTGAAGAAAACTTAGAATTGATCTTGCGGATGGGGAGAATGATGGGATCCACTTGAAGAAAAGCACACCGGTTGGAAAAGAGTTGACGTGACAACCTCAATGATCAAGAAGGATTAGTACTCCCATAGAAATAAGAGAACACCCCTTGAAAGGTATGGAATCAACACTTGACTTTGAAGCAACTCGAATACCATAAATAAAACAAAACAAAGGATTTGGCTTGCAGAATAAGCCGGAACAAATACATATGATAGAGATTTAACCAATCCCATATCATGCATCTGTCGGAAAGATATTCTAGGAGCTACTGGAATTCCCACCTATAAACTCCCGAAACTTTCTGGTTATGCAATCTGGTGTTGGGGATACAGGGGAAGCAATATATCTCACCCAAACTAACAATCCCTACATCCAGCTGTATCCATCCGTCAAAACATAACCAAGAAAACTCCAGAAATCGTGTACCTCAACCTTCGAAAAGTATCCGTTATACGAGTTATGGCAATACTCTCGAACTCCCGCCCCAGTACTGGGTGGCGTCGAGGTTATCTCACCAACAACTACATAAAAGAGATTTTCGATGTCGACAAAACTCAGGTATTCCAGAACTGCAACGATAAAATTGTGACGACAACACCTCGGAGCTCAACTCCCCGGGTCACTGCCACATAAAAGACAGGAGGCACCAAGAATAATGTTCTCGTCACAAAACCATCAGAACAATTCCAAGATACCCGCGTGATCCTAAAAAAATTTAGTGAAATTTGAGGAGAGGAAAGTCAAAACATCTACGTCAGGAGACCTCACCAGAGCGACGAAGGGGCTGGGGAGTAAAAAGAATCCTACTCTCCGATATATATAATCCTAAGACTCAAAATAGTTTTTTTTCTAGACTCAACAACGGCCAACAATCAAGGGGGCTCCTATGGTCGGTCGAGGCTCTGATACCAACTTGTCACGCCCAATATGCGATACTATCCTAAAGAGACTCGAAGGTCCCACCAAGGATAGAACCGCATATTGAAACGCTTTTGCAAGGTGGATATCATTACATCAACATTACATAATAGATGGGGATACATACAAGAGGCATACAATGCCACATGAGTACAACATCATATTACATAAGAGCACCATCCGACTACGGATGAAACACAAACAGAAACTCAAACGACATCCACCCTGCTAGCCCAGGCTGCCGACCTGGAACCTATCCCCTGATCGAAGAAGAAGCAGAAGAAGAACTCCAAACAAGCAAGCATCGCTGTCGGATCATGATCATCGCATAAACCTATACCTGCAACTGTTGTTGTAGTAATCTGTGAGCCACGAGGACTCAGCAATCCCATTACCATGGGTATCAAGACTAGCAAAGCTTAAAGGGAAAGGAAGGGGTAAAGTGGTGAGGTTGCAGCAGCGACTAAGCATATATGGTGGCTAACATACGCAAATAAGAGCGAGAAGAGAGCAAAGGAACGGTCGTGAAGCTAGCAATAATCAAGAGGTGATCCTGAACTCCTACTTACGTCAAACATAACCCAAAAACCGTGTTCACTTCCCGGACTCCGCCGAAAAGAGACCATCACGGCTACACATGCAGTTGATGCGTTTTAATTCGGATCTGGTGTCAAGTTATCTACAAGTGGAGATTAACAAATTCCCATCTGCCCATAACCGCGGGCACGGCTTTTGAAATTTGATACCCTGCAGGGGTGTCCCAACTTAGCCCATGATAAGCTCTCGCGATCAATGAAGGATATACCTTCTCCCAGGAAGACCTGATCAGACTCGGAATCCCGGTTTACAAGACATTTCGACAATGGTAAAACAAGACCAGCAAAGCCTCCCGCTGTGCCGACAAATCCCGATAGGAGCTGCACATATCTCGTTCTCAGGGCACACCGGATGAGCCAGACGTCGGGTTGGCATAGACCCTGATTGCCCAGGGGGCGCCGGACATCGCTCGATTTGGACCAACACTTGGACAAGCATTGGCCCGGGGGGGGGGGGCTAAAATAAAGATGACCCTCGGGCTCCGAAACCCAAGGGAAAAAGGGGTAGGTGAGGCAAATGGTAAAACCAATGTTGGGCCTTGCTGGAGGAGTTTTATTCAAAGCGAACTATCAAGGGGGTCCCATAAATCACCCAACCGCGTAAGGAACACAAAATCCGGGAACATAACACCGGTATGACGGAAACTAGGGCGGCAAGAGTGGAACAAAACACCAGGCATGAGGCCGAGTCTTCCACTCTTTACCAAGTATATAGATGCATTAATTAAATAAGAGATATTGTGATATCCTAACATAACCCTGTCCACCATGAAGAAATCTTCAACTTCACCTGCAACTAACAACGCTATAAGAGGGGCTGAGCAAAAGCGGTAACATAACCAAGCAACGGTTTGCAAGGAAGGGTGAAAAGGTTAGAGGCTGACATGGCAACTTGGGAGGCTTGGTAAGCAAGTGATAGGTAGCACAGCAAAGCGATAGAACGAAGCAACTAGCATAGCAATGATAGTAGTGAGATCCAAGGTGACGGTTGTCAGGACCCCGACTCGATGTCACATCGATCTAGCCGGTAACACCTCATATCACTTTGCGGCCTCACGCACGGTATCCCCACGGGTGTCGTCTTACCTTTGCCCGGGACCGTTTGCGCCTTTTGGCTCACGTATATGATAGTGTCGCTAGCATCCATATGATAAGGAGCCCGGGCTGACATGACTAGTCGTAAACCCAAAGTGGCACAGACTTACAGGGACAGGCATCCATGACCCAGCTTCGAACGTGTCGGTCATCAGCAAGTGGGTCCGGGCTGTAGCACTGGGCTAGCAGGACTCCGGTAAACCGGGCTATAGCGGGCTAACAGGACTCCGGTACTCAAAGCGTGACATTTCCCCGAAGGGACAGACACAGGAACGAAGAAGGACACATGCCGGCCAGCCTAAGTGTTCCAGAGCAGTAGCAAGCTACCATGGCTCAGCGGTAACACTAGGAGACATTTCCCGGTAAGAGAGGCTACTAAAGATAAACAACTAGGTAGTCAGATCCCACACATACCAAGCATTTCAATCATACACACAATATGCTCGATATGTGCAAATACAACGAAGCATCACAACATGACTCTATGACACAAGTACTTTATTTAAGGCTCAGTGAGCCATACATAACATACACAAAGGTACGGGTCTCACGACCCCACATACAAGTCATACAGTCATACAAACCAGCAGCGGAAGTAACTTGTCTGAGTACAGACAACTAGTAAAATAAAAGAGGCTTGGAAAGCCTAGCTATACTACGTGGTCCTCCACAAGTTCAGGGTCACCACCTGGGTCTTAGCCTACTCGTTGATGTCAACGTCTACATAGAACCCATCAGAAGGGGTTGCAGCGTCTTCTGTAAAAATGTAGATTATAGCAACATGAGTACAAAGGTACTCAGCAAGACTTACATCAGATCCTACATACATGCATAGTATCAAGAAGGCAAATGTCAGGACCCCGACTCGATGTCACATCGATCTAGCCGGTAACACCTCATATCACTTTGCGGCCTCACGCACGGTATCCCCACGGGTGTCGTCTTACCTTTGCCCGGGACCGTTTGCGCCTTTTGGCTCACGTATATGATAGTGTCGCTAGCATCCATATGATAAGGAGCCCGGGCTGACATGACTAGTCGTAAACCCAAAGTGGCACAGACTTACAGGGACAGGCATCCATGACCCAGCTTCGAACGTGTCGGTCATCAGCAAGTGGGTCCGGGCTGTAGCACTGGGCTAGCAGGACTCCGGTAAACCGGGCTGTAGCGGGCTAACAGGACTCCGGTACTCAAAGCGTGACATTTCCCCGAAGGGACAGACACAGGAACGAAGAAGGACACATGCCGGCCAGCCTAAGTGTTCCAGAGCAGTAGCAAGCTACCATGGCTCAGCGGTAACACTAGGAGACATTTCCCAGTAAGAGAGGCTACTAAAGATAAACAACTAGATGGTCAGATCCCACACATACCAAGCATTTCAATCATACACACAATATGCTCGATATGTGCAAATACAACGAAGCATCACAACATGACTCTATGACACAAGTACTTTATTTAAGGCTCAGGGAGCCATACATATCATACACAAAGGTACGGGTCTCAAGACCCAACATACAAGTCATACAGTCATACAAGCCAACAGCGGAAGTAACTTGTCTGAGTACAGACAACTAGTAAAATAAAAGAGGCTTGGAAAGCCTGGCTATACTACGTGGTCCATCACAAGCTCAGGGTCACCACCTGGGTCTTTAGCCTACTCGTTGATGTCAACATCTACATAGAACCCATCAGAAGGGGTTGCAGCGTCTTCTGTAAAAATGTAAATTATAGCAACATGAGTACAAAGGTACTCAGCAAGACTTACATCAGATCCTACATACATGCATAGTATCAAGAAGGGTTGGTGGAGTTATTGCAGCAAGCCAGCTTTGACTCTTGGCTAGACTATCCTACGATACTCCAATTTGAAATGTTTTGCGCACACGAGTCCACTACTCACCACTTCAATACACTACCGAGGATCCACCTCCGTCTTCCTACGGAAGAGCCATCCTCGGCACTCACACTTATCTTGAGGCTTTTAGTAGTTTCCATTTACTTGTCTATGAACTGTATAGGCAACCAAGTAGTCCTTTACCGCGGACGCGGCTATTCGAATAGATCATGTTAACCCTGCAGGGGTGTACTTCTTCATACATGTTTCCACCACTTAGCGTCTGCACACGACATGTGCTCGGCAGACTTCAAGCGAAAGCCGACGTGGGTGTAGACCACGACCTACCTAAACACTTAAGCCTCTAGTCCAGGTTTATCGCCTATTCAGGTTCCATCCGCAGGGAGTCCGGCCGAGGTTTCCCATACGGCCCCGAACGATGTGAACAGGGTTCCCGAGATACCTAACGGGTATTCGGTACACCGTGCCACGTACCTACCGCATCACAACCCACCCCTACGGTCAGCGCTGTCCACGGCCTCCAGTAGGCTACAAACACCAGAAACTACTTGCAACTCCTGGACAGAGAGCTAGGGTGAATAAGAAGTCGAGCGGGGTCATATTTCAAGGCCCAATGTATGGTAGTAGCTGATTCTTAAATCACACATACAGATCTCAGTGCTTAAGGTCGGCTTCAATGAAACAACCCACCATGTACTCCTACATGGCCTCTCATCGATACCTTTACCAAATCGTGTTCACCACACCACTCTCATTACCGACATTAACATTTCACTCTAGCCCATCACCCAGATGAACCAGACCTGACACGACTCTAAGCATAGCAGGCATAGCAAGGTAGGAACAACACATACATATGGCTCAATCAACTCCTACACATGCTAGTGGGTTTCATCTAGTTACTGTGGCAATGACAGGTCATGCAGAGGAAATGGGTTCAACTACCGTAGCACACAGCAGTTTGAATCGCGTTGTCTTAATGCAGTAAAAGAGAGCAGGAGCGAGAACATGGGATTGTATCGATATGATCAAATGGTTGGTTGCTTGCCTGATGGTTCGATGCACGGATACGGTTCTTCGTTAGGGTAATCACGATACTCCTCGGGGACAGAACCTGTCGCAAAGGACATCGATACACAAGCATCACCAAACAATGTGCAACAATATGATGCATGCATGAAACATGGCAATATGAGTGTGTTGGGCTAATGCAACTAAAGCCAGAAGGGTTTGAACAAATTTGAATCAAAGATTCAAATTCCAAATTCAATTATGGCCTTTTAAAGTGCCTTTTCTTGTTCTGATTAAAACATCAATTTAACTTGTTTGATCATGCATGAAAATAGTACAGATGGATAGATTGGATTTTTCTGATCATTTTTCATATATAATTTGTCCAATTTGGAGTTACAGAATAAAAGTTATGAATTTTTGAAGTTTAAATAATATTCTGGAATTTCCTGATTTAATTTAAATCCAGAAATCAATTACTGCGTCAGCCTGACGTCAGTGTGACGTCAGCAGGTCAACGGAACAGGTCTGGGTCAAACCTGACAGTGGGTCCCGCATGTCAGGGTGATTATTTTAATTAAAACTTAATTAAAACTAATCCTGTTTAATTAACAGGGCTGGGCCCCACCTGTCATTGACCCAGGGGAGTCAACCAGGGCCCACCCGTGGTCAAAGTCAATGTCGGCTGCCGGCGTTTAGTCGCCGGCGAGCCCGACGCGGCGGCGGAAGTGGTTTTGGTTATTTCGGCCACCAAACGGACCGCGGAGACCACCGGAGGGGAGCTGAGGGCAACCCGCAGCTCTTGGCGGAGCCCGTTGGGGTCGGGGTGGCCGGAGTCGACGGCGGCGAGCTCGGCTGCGGCCGCCGGGGTTCGGTCGTGCACGGGAACGGTGCTGGAGCTCGAAGTCGAGCAAAGCGAGGCGCTAGGGATGCTCTACGGGGTTTTGTGAACTCGTTGGACTCACCGGGGTGACCAAATGGTCACCGGAGCTGCGTCGACGGCGAGCTCGGCGACGGCGGAGGTTCGGCCGTGGTGGGGAGGAGGCTACGGTGAGGGAACGAGGGGGAGAAGAGGGGGAAACGGTGGCGTAGCTCACCGCGGTTGCAGTGGGCGTCGAAGCGGGCTCGGGGACGCGCTGGAGACGGCGAATTCGACGGCGACGGTGGTCGGAGCCCGAAGAGGGGAACGGCGACGTGGCGGCGATGCAGGGCTTCCGGGGAGCTGTGGAGCGGTGGGGAGGAAGAGGGAGTCGAGGCGGAGCTCCTGAGCTAGTCGGGGGAGCGAGGGGTGGTCGGAGACGGTGGCTATGGCGAACGGCGGCGACAGTGGTGTTCGGCCGGGCGAGAGAGAGAGAGCGAGGGAGAGGAGGGGAGAGCCGGGGGAGAGTGAGAGAGAGCAGGGGAGAGGCGTGGCGTCGTCCAGGGGCACCGAGGCGAGGAGGGGAGGGCAGGCAGGCAGGGAGAGAGGTGGCGTGGCGCGGTGGCCGTGCGCGCGCGCCGGCCACACTCCCCTCCCTCTGTCTGGACGAAGACGACAGAGGAGGGAGGTGGGCTGGGCCGGCTGCTGGTTGGGCCGGCCAGCTGGCTGGGCTGCACAGGGAGGAGCCCAGGTAAGCTTCTCCCTTTTAGTTTTTTTCTGTTTTCTAATTTTATTTAATCTATCTGCAACTTTGATGAATTAAATAAAATACCTAGGCAACTTCAAAAATCACCAAACTAGTCCTGGTCCATAGTTGGATTATTTCCAACATGAAACATTTTAGTTTGGAGATATTTGAGCATTTAAATATTTTATATTATTTTAAATGCCCAAATTCAAATATTTATGATTTAATTCAAAAACCTTAGGATGGCCTAGGAAAATGTGCACCACTTTTGGCAGAGGTTCTGAACCAAGACAAAAATGATGGGCATTTTAGAAGGGCATTTCAGGTTCATTGAAAAATTATTTTAGTAACCCTAGTTGGTTTCAGAGGGGACTGGGGGTTCTGTCATCCCCATTTCAAGTTTCTGATGAAAGAGTAAACATGATGCAACACTCTAATGCATGACTAGCTAGGGTGTGACAACTCACCCCCACTCAAAAGAATCTCGTCCCGAGATTTGGGATTCTCCGAGAAGAAGGCGGGATACTCGAGTCGAAGACGATCCTCCCTTTCCCAAGTTGCTTCATCCTCAGAATGGTGCGACCATTGAACCTTGAGAAACTTGATATTATGACGTCGCGTGGTACGTTCGGCATGATCGAGGATACAAATGGGGTACTCTCGATATGTAAGATCATCTTGGAGATCAAGCGTTTCGTGGTCCACTTCACGGATAGGATCCGAGAAGCAACGCCTGAGTTGAGAAACGTGGAAGACATCGTGAACTCTGGAGAGGTGCGGAGGTAGTTCCAACTGGTAGGCAACTTCTCCTCGTTTGGCGAGAATGCGAAAGGGTCCAATGTAACGAGGAGCTAATTTGCCTTTGATACCGAAACGATGGGTTCCCTTCAGAGGGGTGACCCGAAGATAAGCCTTCTCGTCAACCTCGAAAGTCATAGCCTTATGTTTTCGGTCATATTGACTCTTTTGACGAGATTGGGCTGTTTTCAACTTTTCACGAACGATACGAACTTGTTCTTCTGCTTCCTAAATCATATCCGGGCCAAAGAATTGTCTTTCCCCGGTCTCTGACCAGTTAAGGGGTGTTCGACATCGTCGTCCATAGAGAACTTCAAAAGGGGCTTTACCCAAGCTAGATTGATAGCTGTTGTTGTAAGCGAATTCGGCAAATGGAAGGCACTTCTCCCAGTCCATTCCGAACGAGATAACAGAGGCTCGAAGCATGTCTTCTAGAATTTGGTTGACGCGTTCCACTTGACCACTTGACTGAGGGTGGAAAGCGGTGCTAAAGGAGAGACGGGTCCCATAGCATTTTGGAAACTTTCCCAAAATCGAGAGGTGAAAAGACTTCCTCGATCCGAATTGATTTCCAAAGGAACACCATGGAGGGACACTATTCGGGAGATGTATAAGTCTGCCAGCTGACTAGCGGTTATACTCTCACGAACAGGTAGGAAATGAGCTACCTTGGAAAGACGATCGACCACGACGAAAATGGCATTATTCCCTCTTTTGGTCCTGGGAAAACCGGTAATGAAATCCATACCAATTTTATCCCATTTCCATTCAGGAATAGCTAATGGTTGAAGGGTGCCAGCAGGCCGTTGATGCTCTGCTTTTACACGACGACAGACGTCGCAATTGGCAATATACTGAGCAATTTCTCTCTTCATCCTAGTCCACCAGAACCTCTGGCGTAGGTCCTGATACATTTTAGTGCTACCGGGATGAATGGTGAGAGGAGATTCATGAGCCTCCTTAAGGATCAGCTGCCGTAGATGCTAGTTCTTGGGAACCACTAGACGGTTCTCAAAGTACACAACACCATGATCATTGGTGGAGAAACAACTAGCACCTCCGCTAGCAATGTTCTCTTTGATTTTAGATATTCCCTTATCTCGCTTTTGGGCAGCGATGATTTGATCCGTAAGAGTAGGTTTTGCTACCAAGGTGGAAAGAAAACCTTGAGGTACAATGTGAAGGTTAAGCTTCCGAAATTCATCATGGAGAAGCGGTTGACTTTGTTGTAACATCAGGTTGTTACAATAAGATTTACGACTTAGCGCATCAGCCATGACGTTGGCTTTCCCTGGGGTATAGGTTATTCCTAAGTCGAAGTCTGTGATCAATTCAACCCAACGTCTCTGCCTGAGATTCAAATCCGGTTGGGTGAAAATATACTTCAGACTTTGGTGATCAGTGAATATTTCGCAACGATTTCCGAGGAGGTAATGTCGCCAGGTCTTAAGTGCATAGACTACGGCTGCAAGCTCTAGATCATGAGTAGGATAATTCTCCTCATGTGGGTGCAATTGCCGTGAAGCGTAAGCAATTACGTGTCGATCTTGCATGAGAATGCAACCTAGTCCTTGTCGCGAGGCGTCGCAGTAGATAACAAAGTCTTTGGAGAAGTCTGGCGGTACCAGCACGGGAGCAGAGGTCAGGCGTCTTTTCAGTTCCTGAAAGCTGTGCTCACATTGTGGAGTCCATTCGAACTTCTTATCTTTCTTGAGGAGTTCGGTTAGAGGTTTGGCAACTTTGGAGAAGTTCTCGACAAAGCGACGGCAATAGCTCGCTAAGCCTAGAAAACTCCGAACTTGCTTGACCGATTCAGGAGGAGTCCAATTAAGGACGGCTTGAACTCGCTCAGGGTTAACAGCAATACCTTTACCAGATATTACATGACCCAGATAGGTCACTTCTGGCAACCAGAATTCACATTTAGAAAATTTGGCATAAAGGCGATGCTCTCGAAGTTTCTGCAACACTAGCCTTAGATGTTCGGCATGTTCTTCCTCGTTCTTGGAGTAGATGAGTATATCATCGAGATAAACTACGACGAACTTATCCAAATACTCCATGAAGATTGAGTTCATTAACCGAGAAAAGGTGGCTGGAGCGTTGGTTAAACCGAAGGACATGACGGTGTACTCGTATTGGCCATAACGAGTAACAAAGGCCGTTTTAGGAATGTCCCCGTTTCTGATTTTGATTTGATGGTAGCCCAACCTCAAATCCATCTTGGAGAAGACTGAGGATCCAGCGAGCTGATCATACAGATCATTGATCCTGGGAATACCAACGCTGTCAGGACCCCGACTCGATGTCACATCGATCTAGCTGGTAACACCTCATATCACTTTGCGGCCTCACGCACGGTATCCCCACGGGTGTCGTCTTACCTTTTCCCGGGACCGTTTGCGCCTTTTGGCTCACGTATATGATAGTGTCGCTAGCATCCATATGATAAAGAGCCCGGGCTGACATGACTAGTCGTAAACCCAAAGTGGCACAGACTTACAGGGACAGGCATCCATGACCCAGCTTCGAACGTGTCGGTCATCAGCAAGTGGGTCCGGGCTGTAGCACTGGGCTAGCAGGACTCCGGTAAACCGGGCTGTAGCGGGCTAACAGGACTCCGGTACTCAAAGCGTGACATTTCCCCGAAGGGACAGACACAGGAACAAAGAAGGACACATGCCGGCCAGCCTAAGTGTTCCAGAGCAGTAGCAAGCTACCATGGCTCAGCGGTAACACTAGGAGACATTTCCCGGTAAGAGAGGCTACTAAAGATAAACAACTAGATGGTCAGATCCCACACATACCAAGCATTTCAATCATACACACAATATGCTCGATATGTGCAAATACAACGAAGCATCACAACATGACTCTATGACACAAGTACTTTATTTAAGGCTCAGTGAGCCATACATAACATACACAAAGGTACGGGTCTCACGACCCCACATACAAGTCATACAGTCATACAAACCAGCAGCGGAAGTAACTTGTCTGAGTACAGACAACTAGTAAAATAAAAGAGGCTTGGAAAGCCTAGCTATACTACGTGGTCCTCCACAAGTTCAGGGTCACCACCTGGGTCTTAGCCTACTCGTTGATGTCAACGTCTACATAGAACCCATCAGAAGGGGTTGCAGCGTCTTCTGTAAAAATGTAGATTATAGCAACATGAGTACAAAGGTACTCAGCAAGACTTACATCAGATCCTACATACATGCATAGTATCAAGAAGGGTTGGTGGAGTTATTGCAGCAAGCCAGCTTTGACTCTTGGCTAGACTATTCTACGATACTCCAACTTGAAATAGTTTTGCGCACACGAGTCCACTATTCACCACTTCAATACACTACCGAGGATCCACCTCCGTCTTCCTACGGAAAAGCCATCCTCGGCACTCACACTTATCTTGAGGCTTTTAGTAGTTTCCATTTACTTGTCTATGAACTGTATAGGCAACCAAGTAGTCCTTTACCGCGGACGCGGCTATTCAAATAGATCATGTTAACCCTGCAGGGGTGTACTTCTTCATACATGTTTTCACCACTTAGCGTCTGCACACGACATGTGCTCGGCAGACTTCAAGCGAAAGCCGACGTGGGTGTAGACCACGACCTACCTAAACACTTAAGCCTCTAGTCCAGGTTTATCGCCTATTCAGGTTCCATCCGCAGGGAGTCCGACCGAGGTTTCCCATACGGCCCCGAACGATGTGAACAGGGTTCCCGAGATACCTAACGGGTATTCGGTACACCGTGCCACGTACCTACCGCATCACAGCCCACCCCTACGGTCAGCGCTGTCCACGGCCTCCAGTAGGCTACAAACACCAGAAACTACTTGCAACTCCTGGACAGAGAGCTAGGGTGAATAAGAAGTCGAGCGGGGTCATATTTCAGGGCCCAATGTATGGTAGTAGCTGATTCTTAAATCACACATACAGATCTCAATGCTTAAGGTCGGCTTCAATGAAACAACCCACCATGTACTCCTACATGGCCTCTCATCGATACCTTTACCAAGTCGTGTTCACCACACCACTCTCATTACCGACATTAACATTTCACTCTAGCCCATCACCCAGATGAACCAGACCTGATAGCATAGCAGGCATAGCAAGGTAGGAACAACACATACATATGGCTCAATCAACTCCTACACATGCTAGTGGGTTTCATCTAGTTACTGTGGCAATGACAGGTCATGCAGAGGAAATGGGTTCAACTACCGTAGCACACAGCAGTTTGAATCGCGTTGTCTTAATGCAGTAAAAGAGAGCAGGAGCGAGAACATGGGATTGTATCGATATGATCAAATGGTTGGTTGCTTGCCTGATGGTTCGATGCACGGATACGGTTCTTCGTTAGGGTAATCACGGTACTCCTCAGGGACAGAACCTGTCGCAAAGGACATCGATACACAAGCATCACCAAACAATGTGCAACAATATGATGCATGCATGAAACATGGCAATATGAGTGTGTTGGGCTAATGCAACTAAAGCCAGAAGGGTTTGAACAAATTTGAATCAAAGATTCAAATTCCAAATTCAATTATGGCCTTTTAAAGTGCCTTTTCTTGTTCTGATTAAAACATCAATTTAACTTGTTTGATCATGCATGAAAATAGTACAGATGGATAGATTGGATTTTTCTGATCATTTTTCATATATAATTTGTCCAATTTGGAGTTACAGAATAAAAGTTATGAATTTTTGAAGTTTAAATAATATTCTGGAATTTCCTGATTTAATTTAAATCCAGAAATCAATTACTGCGTCAGCCTGACGTCAGTGTGACGTCAGCAGGTCAACGGAACAGGTCTGGGTCAAACCTGACAGTGGGTCCCGCATGTCAGGGTGATTATTTTAATTAAAACTTAATTAAAACTAATCCTGTTTAATTAACAGGGCTGGGCCCCACCTGTCATTGACCCAGGGGAGTCAACCAGGGCCCACCCGTGGTCAAAGTCAATGTCGGCTGCCGGCGTTTAGTCGCCGGCGAGCCCGACGCGGCGGCGGAAGTGGTTTTGGTTATTTCGGCCACCAAACGGACCGCGGAGACCACCGGAGGGGAGCTGAGGGCAACCCGCAGCTCTTGGCGGAGCCCGTTGGGGTCGGGGTGGCCGGAGTCGACGGCGGCGAGCTCGGCTGCGGCCGCCGGGGTTCGGTCGTGCACGGGAACGGTGCTGGAGCTCGAAGTCGAGCAAAGCGAGGCGCTAGGGATGCTCTACGGGGTTTTGTGAACTCGTTGGACTCGCCGGGGTGACCAAATGGTCACCGGAGCTGCGTCGACGGCGAGCTCGGCGACGGCGGAGGTTCGGCCGTGGTGGGGAGGAGGCTACGGTGAGGGAACGAGGGGGAGAAGAGGGGGAAACGGTGGCGTAGCTCACCGCGGTTGCAGTGGGCGTCGAAGCGGGCTCGGGGACGCGCTGGAGACGGCGAATTCGACGGCGACGGTGGTCGGAGCCCGAAGAGGGGAACGGCGACGTGGCGGCGATGCAGGGCTTCCGGGGAGCTGTAGAGCGGTGGGGAGGAAGAGGGAGTCGAGGCGGAGCTCCTGAGCTAGTCGGGGGAGCGAGGGGTGGTCGGAGTCGGTGGCTAAGGCGAACGGCGGCGAGGGTGGTGTTCGGCCGGGAGAGAGAGAGAGCGAGGGAGAGCCGGGGGGAGAGTGAGAGAGAGCAGGGAGGAGGCGTGGCGTCGTCCAGGGACACCGAGGCGAGGAGGGGAGGGCAGGCAGGCAGGGAGAGAGGTGGCGTGGCGCGGTGGCCGTGCGCGCGCGCCGGCCACACGCCTGGCCGACTGGCGCCAGGAGGACGACGGCGGTGGTGGGCTGGGCTGGCTAGCTGGGCCGGCCAGCTGGCTGGGCCGCAGAGGTAAGTTTTCCCCCTTTTTTTCTATTTCTGTTTTTATTTAATATATCTGCAACTTTGTTGAATTAAATAAAATACCTAGGCAACTCCAAAAATCACCAAACTACTCCTGGTCCATAGTTGGATTATTTCCAACATGAAACATTTTAGTTTGGAGATATTTGAGCATTTAAATATTTTATATTATTTTAAATGCCCAAATTCAAATATTTATGATTTAAATCAAAAACCTTAGGATGGCCTAGGAAAATGTGCACCACTTTTGGCAGAGGTTCTGAACCAAGGCAAAAATGATGGGCATTTTAGAAGGGCATTTCAGGTTCTTTGAAAAATTATTTTAGTAACCCTAGTTGGTTTCAGAGGGGACTGGGGGTTCTGTCATCCCCATTTCAAGTTTCTGATGAAAGAGTAAACATGATGCAACACTCTAATGCATGACTAGCTAGGGTGTGACAACTCACCCCCACTCAAAAGAATCTCGTCCCGAGATTTGGGTTCCTCCGCGAAGAAGGCGGGATATTCAAGTCGAAGACGATCCTCCCTTTCCCAAGTTGCTTCATCCTCAGAATGGTGCGACCATTGAACCTTGAGAAACTTGATATTATGACGTCGCGTGGTACGTTCGGCTTGATCGAGGATACGAATGGGGTACTCTCGATATGTAAGATTATCTTGGAGATCAAGCGTTTCGTGGTCCACTTCACGGATAGGATCCGAGAAGCAACGCCTGAGTTGAGAAATGTGGAAGACATCGTGAACTCTGGAGAGGTGCGGAGGTAGTTCCAACTGGTAGGCAACTTCTCCTCGTTTGGCAAGAATGCGAAAAGTTCCAATGTAACGAGGAGCCAATTTGCCTTTGATACCGAAACGATGGGTTCCCTTCAGAGGGGTGACCCGAAGATAAGCCTTCTCGTCAACCTCGAAAGTCATAGCCTTATGTTTTCGGTCATATTGACTCTTTTGACGGGATTGGGCTGTTTTCAACTTTTCACGAACGATACGAACTTGTTCCTCTGCTTCCTGAATCATATCCGGGCCAAAGAATTGTCTTTCCCCGGTCTCTGACCAGTTAAGGGGTGTTCGACATCGTCGTCCATAGAGAACTTCAAAAGGGGCTTTACCCAAGCTAGATTGATAGCTGTTGTTGTAAGCGAATTCGGCAAATGGAAGGCACTTCTCCCAGTCCATTCCGAAAGAGATAACAGAGGCTCGAAGCATGTCTTCTAGAATCTGATTGACGCGTTCCACTTGACCACTTGACTGAGGGTGGAAAGCGGTGCTAAAGGAGAGACGGGTTCCCATAGCATTTTGGAAACTTTCCCAAAATCGAGAGGTGAAGAGACTTCCTCGATCCGAATTGATTTCCAAAGGAACACCATGGAGGGACACTATTCGGGAGATGTATAAGTCTGCCAGCTGACTAGCGGTTATACTCTCACGAACAGGTAAGAAATGAGCTACTTTGGAAAGACGATCGACCACGACGAAAATAGCATTATTCCCTCTTTTGGTTCTGGGAAAACCGGTAATGAAATCCATACCAATTTTATCCCATTTCCATTCAGGAATAGCTAAGGGTTGAAGGGTGCCAGCAGGCCGTTGATGCTCTGCTTTTACACGACGACAGACGTCGCAATTAGCGATGTACTGAGCAATTTCTCTCTTCATCCTAGTGATGAGGACATCAATACAATTGTTACACCCACAGCCCCTGCTGCTATACATACTGGACCAATTACTAGAGCTCGTGCACGCCAACTAAATTACCAGGTACTTTCGTTTCTTGGTAATGATTCTAATATTCATGAGAATATGATGCTGCCTAAATTGGATACATTTGTTTTGCTTACAAATGAAGGGCCTAGCTTGGAGAAGGATGAACATTGGAGCAAGAACAAGCATGGAGATGATGGCATGCGCAAGGGGAACAAGAACGGAGTTACAAGTGATGATTTCAGGACTTTGAAGCCACCATAATGGGTGCATGAAGCCTTGGACGAAATATACAAGATGCCACTTCATAAATTTCGTCCCGAGGCTATTTTAGGTGCTGCGTCACCTTATTATTGGGCCAGGCCCATGTAATTTCGAAATACATAAGTATAGGCTATTTTTAGAGTCCGTATGTGTGGGGAAACAAGAGATAGGGTTGATTTCGGACTCCTCCACCAAGGGCCACGAAATTCCCCCCCTCTTCCTCCATATATACAGCCCTTAGGGCATCGTTTAGACTTTGGGGTTTTGTTTAGATTAAAAGTTCGCCATAGCTGCAACTTCGCGTACTTCGTTTGTGTTCAACGACCAGACAAAGGCGTCACAGAACCCCACCTTGATCAATAAAGCTTTCATCTTATATTCGCAATATCCAGATTGCAATCTTAGTTTCTTGCTTGTTCTTCGTTTGCTCGCAGGAAACAGACCCTCGTGGTCAGGTTGATCGTGCTCCGGCGTGGTCAATAACCTCTCGGAGTTGGTTTAGCGATTGCTAAGGCGCGACGTCCTCGCACGTTCGTAGTCGGATCGTCAAAGTCGACTTCCACCAAACGATATCCATCATCTCATCGAAAGATCGGGACCCTCGCCTCTATCATCTAGGCATCGAGTCAGGCGAACCACTTGATTGAGGTCGCGAGTGGCCATCTGAAAGCGCAATCATAATGCAAAGGCATTAGAACTTCTAGCAAAATTTCGGCAGCATAACAGCTGTAAATGCTCAAGAAGGATTTGAGACATTTGACAAAGGATTTCGTACATACTCAACATCATCATATCAAAGTTCTGAACCCATTCTAACAACATAAGGTGGTAGTAGAACTGAACTAGGCTTATAACCATCAAACTTATAAGGTACTACTGATTAGTAACTCGTGATCCTGATAGAGAGAACAGATCCTAATTCCTTAACCCCCGGTGGAAGAATGGACTGACTCAGATCAGAAAGTCATAAGATAAAGGAGTAAAAAGAGCCTTACGTTCCAACCCACAAACAATTCCCCTACATATAACTAAAGAATTTCTAGACTCAACATCGACCAGTTTGGCTTGGAGAACCTACAGGCAGTCCGGCTCTGATACCAACGCTGTCAGGACCCCGACTCGATGTCACATCGATCTAGCCGGTAACACCTCATATCACTTTGCGGCCTCACGCACGGTATCCCCACGGGTGTCGTCTTACCTTTTCCCGGGACCGTTTGCGCCTTTTGGCTCACGTATATGATAGTGTCGCTAGCATCCATATGATAAGGAGCCCGGGCTGACATGACTAGTCGTAAACCCAAAGTGGCACAAACTTACAGGGACAGGCATCCATGACCCAGCTTCGAACGTGTCGGTCATCAGCAAGTGGGTCCGGGCTGTAGCACTGGGCTAGCAGGACTCCGGTAAACCGGGCTGTAGCGGGCTAACAGGACTCCGGTACTCAAAGCGTGACATTTCCCCGAAGGGACAGACACAGGAACGAAGAAGGACACATGCCGGCCAGCCTAAGTGTTCCAGAGCAGTAGCAAGCTACCATGGCTCAGCGGTAACACTAGGAGACATTTCCCGGTAAGAGAGGCTACTAAAGATAAACAACTAGGTAGTCAGATCCCACACATACCAATCATTTCAATCATACACACAATATGCTCGATATGTGCAAATACAACGAAGCATCACAACATGACTCTATGACACAAGTACTTTATTTAAGGCTCAGTGAGCCATACATAACATACACAAAGGTACGGGTCTCACGACCCCACATACAAGTCATACAGTCATACAAACCAGCAGCGGAAGTAACTTGTCTGAGTACAGACAACTAGTAAAATAAAAGAGGCTTGGAAAGCCTAGCTATACTACGTGGTCCTCCACAAGTTCAGGGTCACCACCTGGGTCTTAGCCTACTCGTTGATGTCAACGTCTACATAGAACCCATCAGAAGGGGTTGCAGCGTCTTCTGTAAAAATGTATATTATAGCAACATGAGTACAAAGGTACTCAGCAAGACTTACATCAGATCCTACATACATGCATAGTATCAAGAAGGGTTGGTGGAGTTATTGCAGCAAGCCAGCTTTGACTCTTGGCTAGACTATTCTACGATACTCCAACTTGAAATAGTTTTGCGCACACGAGTCCACTATTCACCACTTCAATACACTACCGAGGATCCACCTCCGTCTTCCTACGGAAAAGCCATCCTCGGCACTCACACTTATCTTGAGGCTTTTAGTAGTTTCCATTTACTTGTCTATGAACTGTATAGGCAACCAAGTAGTCCTTTACCGCGGACGCGGCTATTCGAATAGATCATGTTAACCCTGCAGGGGTGTACTTCTTCATACATGTTTTCACCACTTAGCGTCTGCACACGACATGTGCTCGGCAGACTTCAAGCGAAAGCCGACGTGGGTGTAGACCACGACCTACCTAAACACTTAAGCCTCTAGTCCAGGTTTATCGCCTATTCAGGTTCCATCCGCAGGGAGTCCGACCGAGGTTTCCCATACGGCCCCGAACGATGTGAACAGGGTTCCCGAGATACCTAACGGGTATTCGGTACACCGTGCCACGTACCTACCGCATCACAGCCCACCCCTACGGTCAGCGCTGTCCACGGCCTCCAGTAGGCTACAAACACCAGAAACTACTTGCAACTCCTGGACAGAGAGCTAGGGTGAATAAGAAGTCGAGCGGGGTCATATTTCAGGGCCCAATGTATGGTAGTAGCTGATTCTTAAATCACACATACAGATCTCAATGCTTAAGGTCGGCTTCAATGAAACAACCCACCATGTACTCCTACATGGCCTCTCATCGATACCTTTACCAAGTCGTGTTCACCACACCACTCTCATTACCGACATTAACATTTCACTCTAGCCCATCACCCAGATGAACCAGACCTGACACGACTCTAAGCATAGCAGGCATAGCAAGGTAGGAACAACACATACATATGGCTCAATCAACTCCTACACATGCTAGTGGGTTTCATCTAGTTACTGTGGCAATGACAGGTCATGCAGAGGAAATGGGTTCAACTACCGTAGCACACAGCAGTTTGAATCGCGTTGTCTTAATGCAGTAAAAGAGAGCAGGAGCGAGAACATGGGATTGTATCGATATGATCAAATGGTTGGTTGCTTGCCTGATGGTTCGATGCACGGATACGGTTCTTCGTTAGGGTAATCACGGTACTCCTCGGGGACAGAACCTGTCGCAAAGGACATCGATACACAAGCATCACCAAACAATGTGCAACAATATGATGCATGCATGAAACATGGCAATATGAGTGTGTTGGGCTAATGCAACTAAAGCCAGAAGGGTTTGAACAAATTTGAATCAAAGATTCAAATTCCAAATTCAATTATGGCCTTTTAAAGTGCCTTTTCTTGTTCTGATTAAAACATCAATTTAACTTGTTTGATCATGCATAAAAATAGTACAGATGGATAGATTGGATTTTTCTGATCATTTTTCATATATAATTTGTCCAATTTGGAGTTACAGAATAAAAGTTATGAATTTTTGAAGTTTAAATAATATTCTGGAATTTCCTGATTTAATTTAAATCCAGAAATCAATTACTGCGTCAGCCTGACGTCAGTGTGACGTCAGCAGGTCAATGGAACAGGTCTGGGTCAAACCTGACAGTGGGTCCCGCATGTCAGGGTGATTATTTTAATTAAAACTTAATTAAAATTAATCCTGTTTAATTAACAGGGCTGGCCCCACCTGTCATTGACTCAGGGGAGTCAACCAGGGCCCACCCGTGGTCAAAGTCAATGTCGGCTGCCGGCGTTTAGTCGCCGGCGAGCCCGACGCGGCGGCGGAAGTGGTTTTGGTCATTTCGGCCACCAAACGGACCGCGGAGACCACCGGAGGGGAGCTGAGGGCAACCCGCAGCTCTTGGCGGAGCCCGTTGGGGTCGGGGTGGCCGGAGTCGACGGCGGCGAGCTCGGCTGCGGCCGCCGGGGTTCGGTCGTGCACGGGAACGGTGCTGGAGCTCGAAGTCGAGCAAAGCGAGGCGCTAGGGATGCTCTACGGGGTTTTGTGAACTCGTTGGACTTGCCGGGGTGACCAAATGGTCACCGGAGCTGCGTCGACGGCGAGCTCGGCGACGGCGGAGGTTCGGCCGTGGTGGGGAGGAGGCTACGGTGAGGGAACGAGGGGGAGAAGAGGGGGAAACGGTGGCGTAGCTCACCGCGGTTGCAGTGGGCGTCGAAGCGGGCTCGGGGACGCGCTGGAGACGGCGAATTCGACGGTGAGGGTGGTCGGAGCCCGAAGAGGGGAACGGCGACGTGGCGGTGATGCAGGGCTTCCGGGGAGCTGTGAAGCGGTGGGGAGGAAGAGGGAGTCGAGGCGGAGCTCCTGAGCTAGTCGGGGGAGCGAGGGGTGGTCGGAGACGGTGGCTATGGCGAACGGCGGCGACGGTGGTGTTCGGCCGGGCGAGAGAGAGAGCGAGGGAGAGGAGGGGAGAGCCGGGGGAGAGTGAGAGAGAGCAGGGGAGAGGCGTGGCGTCGTCCAGGGGCACCGAGGCGAGGAGGGGAGGGCAGGCAGGCAGGGAGAGAGGTGGCGTGGCGCGGTGGCCGTGC
>NC_057813.1:167976853-168022055 GCF_018294505.1 Triticum aestivum
GGTGGCTATGGCGAACGGCGGCGACGGTGGTGTTCGGCCGGGCGAGAGAGAGAGCGAGGGAGAGGAGGGGAGAGCCGGGGGAGAGTGAGAGAGAGCAGGGGAGAGGCGTGGCGTCGTCCAGGGGCATCGAGGCGAGGAGGGGAGGGCAGGCAGGCAGGGAGAGAGGTGGTGTGGCGCGGTGGCCGTGCGCGCGCGCCGGCCACACTCCCCTCCCTCTGTCGGGACGAAGACGACAGAGGAGGGAGGTGGGCTGGGCCGGCTGCTGGCTGGGCCGGCCAGCTGGCTGGGCCGGCCAGCTGGCTGGGCTGCACAGGGAGGAGCCCAGGTAAGCTTCTCCCTTTTAGTTTTTTTCTGTTTTCTAATTTTATTTAATATATCTGCAACTTTGTTGAATTAAATAAAATACCTAGGCAACTCCAAAAATCACCAAACTAGTCCTGGTCCATAGTTGGATTATTTCCAACATGAAACATTTTAGTTTGGAGATATTTGAGCATTTAAATATTTTATATTATTTTAAATGCCCAAATTCAAATATTTATGATTTAATTCAAAAACCCTAGGATGGCCTAGGAAAATGTGCACCACTTTTGGCAGAGGTTCTGAACCAAGGCAAAAATGATGGGCATTTTAGAAGGGCATTTCAGGTTCATTGAAAAATTATTTTAGTAACCCTAGTTGGTTTCAGAGGGGACTGGGGGTTCTGTCATCCCCATTTCAAGTTTCTGATGAAAGAGTAAACATGATGCAACACTCTAATGCATGACTAGCTAGGGTGTGACAACTCACCCCCACTCAAAAGAATCTCGTCCCGAGATTTGGGTTCCTCCGAGAAGAGGGCGGGATATTCAAGTCGAAGACGATCCTCCCTTTCCCAAGTTGCTTCATCCTCAGAATGGTGCGACCATTGAACCTTGAGAAACTTGATATTATGACGTCGCGTGGTACGTTCGGCTTGATCGGGGATACGAATGGGGTACTCTCGATATGTAAGATCATCTTGGAGATCAAGCGTTTCGTGGTCCACTTCACGGATAGGATCCGAGAAGCAACGCCTGAGTTGAGAAACGTGGAAGACATCGTGAACTCTGGAGAGGTGCGGAGGTAGTTCCAACTGGTAGGCAACTTCTCCTCGTTTGGCGAGGATGCGAAAGGGTCCAATGTAACGAGGAGCTAATTTGCCTTTGATACCGAAACGATGGGTTCCCTTCAGAGGGGTGACCCGAAGATAAGCCTTCTCGTCAACCTCGAAAGCCATAGCCTTATGTTTTCGGTCATATTGACTCTTTTGACGAGATTGGGCTGTTTTCAACTTTTCACGAACGATACGAACTTGTTCTTCTGCTTCCTGAATCATATCCGGGCCAAAGAATTGTCTTTCCCCGGTCTCTGACCAGTTAAGGGGTGTTCGACATCGTCGTCCATAGAGAACTTCAAAAGGGGCTTTACCCAAGCTAGATTGATAGCTGTTGTTGTAAGCGAATTCGGCAAATGGAAGGCACTTCTCCCAGTCCATTCCGAACGAGATAACAGAGGCTCGAAGCATGTCTTCTAGAATTTGGTTGACGCGTTCCACTTGACCACTTGACTGAGGGTGGAAAGCGGTGCTAAAGGAGAGACGGGTTCCCATAGCATTTTGGAAACTTTCCCAAAATCGAGAGGTGAAAAGACTCCCTCGATCCGAATTGATTTCCAAAGGAACACCATGGAGAGACACTATTCGGGAGATGTACAAATCTGCCAGCTGACTAGCGGTTATACTCTCACGAACAGGTAAGAAATGAGCTACTTTGGAAAGACGATCGACCACGACGAAGATAGCATTATTCCCTCTCTTGGTCCTGGGAAAACCGGTAATGAAATCCATACCAATTTTATCCCATTTCCATTCAGGAATAGCTAAGGGTTGAAGGGTGCCAGCAGGCCGTTGATGCTCTGCTTTTACACGACGACAGACGTCGCAATTTGCAATATACTGAGCAATTTCTCTCTTCATCCTAGTCCACCAGAACCTCTGGCGTAGGTCCTGATACATCTTAGTACTACCGGGATGAATGGTGAGAGGAGATTCATGAGCTTCTTTAAGGATCAACTGCCGTAGATGCTGGTTCTTGGGAACCACTAGACGGTTCTCAAAGTACACAACACCATGATCATTTGTGGAGAAACAACTAGCACCTCCGCTAGCAATGTTCTCTTTGATTTTAGATATTCCCTTATCTCGCTTTTGGGCAGCGATGATTTGATCCGTAAGAGTAGGTTTTGCTACCAAGGTGGAAAGAAAACCTTGAGGTACAATGTGAAGGTTAAGCTTCCGAAATTCATCATGGAGAAGCGGTTGACTTTGTTGTAACATCAGGTTGTTACAATAAGATTTACGACTTAGCGCATCAGCCATGACGTTGGCTTTCCCTGGGGTATAGGTTATTCCTAAGTCGAAGTCTGTGATCAATTCAACCCAACGTCTCTGCCTGAGATTCAAATCCGGTTGGGTGAAAATATACTTCAGACTTTGGTGATCAGTGAATATTTCGCAACGATTTCCGAGGAGGTAATGTCGCCAGGTCTTAAGTGCATAGACTACGGCTGCAAGCTCTAGATCATGAGTAGGATAATTCTCCTCATGTGGGTGCAATTGCCGTGAAGCGTAAGCAATTACGTGTCGATCTTGCATAAGAATGCAACCTAGTCCTTGTCGCGAGGCGTCGCAGTAGATAACAAAGTCTTTGGAGAAGTCTGGCGGTACCAGTACGGGAGCAGAGGTCAGGCGTCTTTTCAGTTCCTGAAAGCTGTGCTCACATTGTGGAGTCCATTCGAACTTCTTATCTTTCTTGAGGAGTTCGGTTAGGGGTTTAGCAACCTTGGAGAAATTCTCGACAAAGCGACGACAATAGCTCGCTAAGCCCAGAAAACTCCGAACTTGCTTGACCGATTCGGGTGGAGTCCAATTAAGGATGGCTTGAACTCGCTCAGGGTTAACAGCAATACCTTTACCAGATATTACATGACCCAGATAGGTCACTTCTGACAACCAGAATTCACATTTTGAAAATTTGGCATAAAGGCGATGCTCTCGAAGTTTCTTCAACACTAGCCTTAAATGTTCGGCATGTTCTTCCTCGTTCTTGGAGTAGATGAGTATGTCATCGAGATAAACCACGACGAATTTATCCAAATACTCCATGAAGATTGAGTTCATTAACCGAGAAAAGGTGGCTGGAGCGTTGGTTAAACCGAAGGACATGACGGTGTACTCGTATTGGCCATAACGAGTAACAAAGGCCGTTTTAGGAATGTCCCCGTTTCTGATTTTGATTTGATGGTATCCCAACCTCAAATCCATCTTGGAGAAGACTGAGGATCCAGCGAGCTGATCATACAGATTGTTGATCCTGGGAAGTGGATATTTGTTTTTGATTGTGACCAAATTGACAGGTCGGTAATCTACAACCATCCGGTCCGTACCATCCTTCTTCTTGACGAATAGGACGGGGCAAGCCCACGGAGATGAACTAGGGCGGATGAAACCCTTTTTCAAGGATTCATCGAGTTGTTTCTTAAGCTCGGCTAGTTCTAGGGGTGCCATCTTATAAGGTCTTCTAGCAATCGGAACGGTTCCTGGAATGAGGTCTATTACGAACTCAACATCCCTGTCAGGTGGAACACCTGGCAATTCCTCTGGAAAGACATCCGGGAAGTCACGGACTACCGGAACGTCCTCAAGGTCTGGCAAAGGGCTGGCGTTAAGAGAATATAATTGTCGCTTGGCTATTCGGGTCAAAACATTGACTATCTTCCCCGAAGGATGGGTGAGTTGAACAGTCCTAGAGAAGCAATCAATTTTGGCTTGATGAGCTGACATCCAGTCCATACCCAAAATGATATTAATATCTGAAGATTTAAGGGCTATCAAAGATGCGAGGAAAACAAGTCTGTCGACTTGGATTTCATTTCCATGGCTTACTCTAGAAGTTTGCCATTTGGATCCCGGAGTTTGAATTACCATGGAGGATGGCAAGTCACAGAATGCAACGTTATGCAAACGAGCATAATTTTCAGATATAAAAGAATGAGAGGCTCCTGTATCGAAAAGAACAGATGCCGGGTGGCAATTAACAAGAAGCGTACCGAGAACGACGTTGGGGTCCTCTTGAGCTTCTTCGGCAGAGACACAGTTGACATGGCCACGTGAAGCGGTGACCGGCTTGGCATGAAACACTTTTCCTGTCGGCTTGCCACGGCCAACAGCTTTAGCAGATTGATTGGGGTTGGTCTGGGGACACTCACGCATATAATGACCAGATTCCCCACACTTGAAACAAGTCACGGAACTGGTACGTGGAGGAGCATTATTGGTTGGACCCCCATAGGGCTTGGCTGGGGCAGACTGTTGAACGGGGCGAGGCGCCTGGAAAGATGGCCTCGGTGTGAATCTGGGTGGCAGGGCGGTGTTGGGTACCCACACGCGGCGCTTCTGAGGACCAGCACCGGATGAGGAACCCGTGTCACATCCATGCTTGCGTGTTGCGTCATAGTCAGTCTGACCAGTTTCAGCACTGATGGCTTTGTTGACAAGTTTCGAAAAAGATGTGCACTCATGCAGACGGAGGTCGCGGCGAAGCTCAGGACTAAGGCCCTTACGGAACCTTGCTTGCTTCTTGGCGTCAGTAGACACTTCCTTAGTTGCATATCGGGCGAGATTACCAAACTCCCTGCTATAGGCATCCACAGAAAGTCGGCCTTGGGTGAAGCTGCAAAATTCTTCACGTTTACGGTCCATGAGACCCTCCGGAATGTGATGTTCACGGAAAGCCTCGCTGAATTCAGCCCAAGTTGTGACATGGCCCGCTGGGCGCATAGCTCCATAATTCTCCCACCATAGACTGGCGGGGCCTTCAAGATGATATGCAGCAAAGGTGACCTTGTCAGCCTCCGCTACCAGCGCGGAACGCAGTTTGTGAGAGTATACTGCGAAGCCAGTCATCAGCGTCGAGAGGCTCGACGGAGTGGTGGAACGTGGGTGGATGTAATTTGATAAAATCACTGAGTGACACCACGTTAGCCCTCTGATGGTGTGCTGTATTCTGTTCAATACGCTCCAACAAACGGTTTGTCTCCCGCTTGTTTCTCTCAGCTTCCATCATCACCTCAAAGTTCTGGAACCATTCTAACAACACAATGTGGTAGTAGAACTGAACTAGGCTGGTAACCATCAAACTTATAAGGTACTACTGATTAGTAACTCGTGATCCTGATAGAGAGAACAGAACCTAATTCCTTAACCCCCGGTGGAAGAATGGACTGACTCAGATCAGAAAGTCATAAGGTATAAGGAGTAAAAAGAGCCTTACGTTCCAACCCACAAACAATTCCCCTACATATAACTAAAGAATTTCTAGACTCAACATCGACCAGTTTGGCTTGGAGAACCTACAGGCAGTCCGGCTCTGATGCCAACGCTGTCAGGACCCCGACTCGATGTCACATCGATCTAGCCGGTAACACCTCATATCACTTTGCGGCCTCACGCACGGTATCCCCACGGGTGTCGTCTTACCTTTGCCCGGGACCGTTTGCGCCTTTTGGCTCACGTATATGATAGTGTCGCTAGCATCCATATGATAAGGAGCCCGGGCTGACATGACTAGTCGTAAACCCAAAGTGGCACAGACTTACAGGGACAAGCATCCATGACCCAGCTTCGAACGTGTCGGTCATCAGCAAGTGGGTCCGGGCTGTAGCACTGGGCTAGCAGGACTCCGGTAAACCGGGCTGTAGCGGGCTAACAGGACTCCGGTACTCAAAGCGTGACATTTCCCCGAAGGGACAGACACAGGAACGAAGAAGGACACATGCCGGCCAGCCTAAGTGTTCCAGAGCAGTAGCAAGCTACCATGGCTCAGCGGTAACACTAGGAGACATTTCCCGGTAAGAGAGGCTACTAAAGATAAACAACTAGGTAGTCAGATCCCACACATACCAATCATTTCAATCATACACACAATATGCTCGATATGTGCAAATACAACGAAGCATCACAACATGACTCTATGACACAAGTACTTTATTTAAGGCTCAGTGAGCCATACATAACATACACAAAGGTACGGGTCTCACGACCCCACATACAAGTCATACAGTCATACAAACCAGCAGCGGAAGTAACTTGTCTGAGTACAGACAACTAGTAAAATAAAAGAGGCTTGGAAAGCCTAGCTATACTACGTGGTCCTCCACAAGTTCAGGGTCACCACCTGGGTCTTAGCCTACTCGTTGATGTCAACGTCTACATAGAACCCATCAGAAGGGGTTGCAGCGTCTTCTGTAAAAATGTAGATTATAGCAACATGAGTACAAAGGTACTCAGCAAGACTTACATCAGATCCTACATACATGCATAGTATCAAGAAGGGTTGGTGGAGTTATTGCAGCAAGCCAGCTTTGACTCTTGGCTAGACTATTCTACGATACTCCAACTTGAAATAGTTTTGCGCACACGAGTCCACTATTCACCACTTCAATACACTACCGAGGATCCACCTCCGTCTTCCTACGGAAAAGCCATCCTCGGCACTCACACTTATCTTGAGGCTTTTAGTAGTTTCCATTTACTTGTCTATGAACTGTATAGGCAACCAAGTAGTCCTTTACCGCGGACGCGGCTATTCAAATAGATCATGTTAACCCTGCAGGGGTGTACTTCTTCATACATGTTTTCACCACTTAGCGTCTGCACACGACATGTGCTCGGCAGACTTCAAGCGAAAGCCGACGTGGGTGTAGACCACGACCTACCTAAACACTTAAGCCTCTAGTCCAGGTTTATCGCCTATTCAGGTTCCATCCGCAGGGAGTCCGACCGAGGTTTCCCATACGGCCCCGAACGATGTGAACAGGGTTCCCGAGATACCTAACGGGTATTCGGTACACCGTGCCACGTACCTACCGCATCACAGCCCACCCCTACGGTCAGCGCTGTCCACGGCCTCCAGTAGGCTACAAACACCAGAAACTACTTGCAACTCCTGGACAGAGAGCTAGGGTGAATAAGAAGTCGAGCGGGGTCATATTTCAGGGCCCAATGTATGGTAGTAGCTGATTCTTAAATCACACATACAGATCTCAATGCTTAAGGTCGGCTTCAATGAAACAACCCACCATGTACTCCTACATGGCCTCTCATCGATACCTTTACCAAGTCGTGTTCACCACACCACTCTCATTACCGACATTAACATTTCACTCTAGCCCATCACCCAGATGAACCAGACCTGACACGACTCTAAGCATAGCAGGCATAGCAAGGTAGGAACAACACATACATATGGCTCAATCAACTCCTACACATGCTAGTGGGTTTCATCTAGTTACTGTGGCAATGACAGGTCATGCAGAGGAAATGGGTTCAACTACCGTAGCACACAGCAGTTTGAATCGCGTTGTCTTAATGCAGTAAAAGAGAGCAGGAGCGAGAACATGGGATTGTATCGATATGATCAAATGGTTGGTTGCTTGCCTGATGGTTCGATGCACGGATACGGTTCTTCGTTAGGGTAATCACGGTACTCCTCGGGGACAGAACCTGTCGCAAAGGACATCGATACACAAGCATCACCAAACAATGTGCAACAATATGATGCATGCATGAAACATGGCAATATGAGTGTGTTGGGCTAATGCAACTAAAGCCAGAAGGGTTTGAACAAATTTGAATCAAAGATTCAAATTCCAAATTCAATTATGGCCTTTTAAAGTGCCTTTTCTTGTTCTGATTAAAACATCAATTTAACTTGTTTGATCATGCATGAAAATAGTACAGATGGATAGATTGGATTTTTCTGATCATTTTTCATATATAATTTGTCCAATTTGGAGTTACAGAATAAAAGTTATGAATTTTTGAAGTTTAAATAATATTCTGGAATTTCCTGATTTAATTTAAATCCAGAAATCAATTACTGCGTCAGCCTGACGTCAGTGTGACGTCAGCAGGTCAACGGAACAGGTCTGGGTCAAACCTGACAGTGGGTCCCGCATGTCAGGGTGATTATTTTAATTAAAACTTAATTAAAACTAATCCTGTTTAATTAACAGGGCTGGGCCCCACCTGTCATTGACCCAGGGGAGTCAACCAGGGCCCACCCGTGGTCAAAGTCAATGTCGGCTGCCGGCGTTTAGTCGCCGGCGAGCCCGACGCGGCGGCGGAAGTGGTTTTGGTTATTTCGGCCACCAAACGGACCGCGGAGACCACCGGAGGGGAGCTGAGGGCAACCCGCAGCTCTTGGCGGAGCCCGTTGGGGTCGGGGTGGCCGGAGTCGACGGCGGCGAGCTCGGCTGCGGCCGCCGGGGTTCGGTCGTGCACGGGAACGGTGCTGGAGCTCGAAGTCGAGCAAAGCGAGGCGCTAGGGATGCTCTACGGGGTTTTCTGAACTCGTTGGACTCGCCGGGGTGACCAAATGGTCACCGGAGCTGCGTCGACGGCGAGCTCGGCGACGGCGGAGGTTCGGCCGTGGTGGGGAGGAGGCTACGGTGAGGGAACGAGGGGGAGAAGAGGGGGAAACGGTGGCGTAGCTCACCGCGGTTGCAGTGGGCGTCGAAGCGGGCTCGGGGACGCGCTGGAGACGGCGAATTCGACGGCGACGGTGGTCGGAGCCCGAAGAGGGGAACGGCGACGTGGCGGCGATGCAGGGCTTCCGGGGAGCTGTGGAGCGGTGGGGAGGAAGAGGGAGTCGAGGCGGAGCTCCTGAGCTAGTCAGGGGAGCGAGGGGTGGTCGGAGACGGTGGCTATGGCGAACGGCGGCGACGGTGGTGTTCGGCCGGGCGAGAGAGAGAGCGAGGGAGAGGAGGGGAGAGCCGGGGGAGAGTGAGAGAGAGCAGGGGAGAGGCGTGGCGTCGTCCAGGGGCACCGAGGCGAGGAGGGGAGGGCAGGCAGGCAGGGAGAGAGGTGGCGTGGCGCGGTGGCCGTGCGCGCGCGCCGGCCACACTCCCCTCCCTCTGTCGGGACGAAGACGACAGAGGAGGGAGGTGGGCTGGGCCGGCTGCTGGCTGGGCCGGCCAGCTGGCTGGGCTGCACAGGGAGGAGCCCAGGTAAGCTTCTCCCTTTTAGTTTTTTTCTGTTTTCTAATTTTATTTAATCTATCTGCAACTTTGATGAATTAAATAAAATACCTAGGCAACTTCAAAAATCACCAAACTAGTCCTGGTCCATAGTTGGATTATTTCCAACATGAAACATTTTAGTTTGGAGATATTTGAGCATTTAAATATTTTATATTATTTTAAATGCCCAAATTCAAATATTTATGATTTAATTCAAAAACCTTAGGATGGCCTAGGAAAATGTGCACCACTTTTGGCAGAGGTTCTGAACCAAGACAAAAATGATGGGCATTTTAGAAGGGCATTTCAGGTTCATTGAAAAATTATTTTAGTAACCCTAGTTGGTTTCTGAGGGGACTGGGGGTTCTGTCATCCCCATTTCAAGTTTCTGATGAAAGAGTAAACATGATGCAACACTCTAATGCATGACTAGCTAGGGTGTGACAACGGTCATCTTGCCTGAAATCCCGCTAGGAAGAAGAACGAGTCCATGACGAAGACGAACGGGAGTAGTCGAACGAATCCTCACAATCGCAACATTACCGGAACTAAGAAGCAACACCGGAAAGAAACAAACAACATGGTAAATGCACAAGCATAAACATGGCATGATGCACAAACAAGTATGATGCATGTCCGGTTTAAAGAGGCATGACATGGCAAAGTTAAATGTTGTTAACATGGCAAGAGGTGAAGCATAATAAAACTACCTATCTAGCCAATTTAAATGAGGCCGGAAACAACAAACAACAATTCCGGAAAATCCTCATGTCCATATTTTATTTTTTGCTACTGTTCTGCCCTAAAACATATTTTAATGTTGTTAAACAGAAAAATAAAGTCTACCATGTTAATCTATGCATTTTTCCACCCCATTTACATATAAATTTTATTAAAAACCGAGCTACGGTTATTTAGTTATGAAATAAATCATTTTAACATGGCATTTATGCAAAATTAAACAAACAGCAAGTTAAACATTTTTAACATGGATGAAAGTTGCATATTATTAATCTACACAAAATTCTAAGCATTTTACATATATAAATCATTTTAATACGATGCACGGTTGTGGAGTTATTAAATGCATGAAAAAGGAGGGCCAATCTGTAAAACAACGTTCCTGTGGATAAATGATAAAATCGCCACGGGAAAAAATGGCATGGGTCGAAACTACTGGCCCAACAGCGGAAAAAAAACAGGAGGGCGCTAGAGGTGGCCTCACCCTGGGCCTTGGCCCGGTCAGTCTGCGGGTTGGGGAGGCTGGCGGGGACGGCGCGCTGGGCCTTGGCGCGGGACAACGGGAGCTGGGCCCGGCACGGTCGACGCAGGAGGTCAACGCACATGTGGGACGAGCGGGCGAGGCAGAGGTTGCGGGCGGCTGGGCGGGGATTCGAGGAGAGGGTGGAGTCTGCGGGTGGATCTGGAGGCTGGCTCGCGATTGGGGGCGCGCGGAAAACAAGGGGAAGATGGCGGCGGTGGCGATGGGTGGATGGGACAGGAGGCCTAAAATTTAGGGTTAGGGGCTATTTATAGGAAGGGGTTAGGTTTAGGGGCTAAACTGATCCTTCGATTTACATCAGACGGTCGAAAATAAATGGCTTAGTGGAAACCAACAAATAAAGCAGATGTTTTAGGGATGCTTGGGGATGATCCGGACCCACCGGTAACAACGATCCGGGTCTGGTTCGGGGAAGTTTTCGGACGCGCGCTTGAGGGAGCTGCGAGCTGGCAAGAGAGGTTAGGTGGTCATGGTCAAGAGGGAAGCAAAAACCCGATTGGTCTGGAACGGTCAGCGCGAGCAAGGCGATCTGAGGGAAGGTGATGAAGGCAAAGGGAGAAACGGCAACGACGAACGAATGCAAGTTTTAAAACATGACGGCAACAGAGTGCCTATGCAATGCGAATGATGCGATGATGAAATGCAAGACATGAACAAGATGCAAAACAAAAAAGCAAAAACCCAACCACGGAGGAAAATAACATATCGCATCTCCGGAAAAGGCAAGAGTTGAAGTTACGAATATGGAAAGTTGTATCCGGGGCGTTACATTCATACCAGCTGTTTAAATTTTTAAAATGTTGGGGCCGTAATCGAGTGGCTAAGGCCCTCAAGAGCAAGTGTGAGCTGCTGGGGCAGGTCTCTGCCTTGGATGCGGAGGCTAACTCCTTTGGGATCTCGGCTGCTGGTTGGCAGCTAGGTATGATCTGGAGGCTAGTCTTCTGCATATCCATCGCCAGACAGAGGAGTACTAGAAACAGTGTGGGACGATTAACTGCACCTTGAAAGGGGACTCGTTGACCGTGCACTTTTTCACTATTGCCAATGGTCGACGTCGTAGATGTTCGATCAACAGTTTGATCACCTATGGGAATCGGGTTTCCGATCCTAATATTATCTTGGAGCATGTGCATGATTTCTTTGCTGGGCAGCTTACTGCTAGGCCTGCCTCTGGTTTTGTTATCTCTCCTAATCTTTGGAACGTGTAGTGTTGTGTCTATGAGGCGGAAAATAGTGCTCTTATGGTTCCCCTTTGTGTGGAGGAGATCGAATTGGTGATTAACTCTGCAAACGCTAACTCAGCCTCAGGCCCTAATGGGTTTCCCATCCGTTTCTTCCGCTATTTATGGCCCGTGCTACGCCCATTGGTTTGTGTGGTCATCCAAGGGTTCTGTCTTGGGACAGTCGATACTTCTCGTCTTAATTATGCTATCATGTCTGTCATTCCAAAAGTGAAGGGTGTTGAACATATATTCCAGTTTCGCCCCCTCCCCTTGATTAATAACTTTGCTAAGTTCCCTTCCAAAGGGTTGGCAAATAGGTTGTCTCCGGTTTCCCATCGTACCATTAGTCCCACCCAGATGGCTTTTATCAAGGGGAGGTACATTCTTGATGGTATCCTTTGCTTACATGAAATTGTGCACAGTCTCCGGTGTAGAGGATCTCGCACGATTATTCTCAAACTCGATTTCGAAAAGGCATATGATTCTGTTAGCTAGAGCTTTCTTCGTCAGCTCCTTCACGCCAAAGGATTCAATACTGGGTTTGTGCATAGGATGATGCAACTAGTCTCTGGGGGTCATACGGCTGTGGCTATGAATGGTTCTATCACTAATTACTTTGCCAATGGTCATGGACTTCGGCAAGGTGACCCGGCTTTGCCCATTTTCTTTAACTTTGTGGTTGATGGCTTGTCCTTCATGTTGGAGCGTGCGGCCTTTGCTAGTCATATTTCTCCTGTTGTGTCGCACCTTCTCCCCCAGGGTATCTCACACCTCCAATACGCTGATGATATGATTATTCTGGTGGAATTGAATGATGCTTGCTTTGCCAACCTTAAGTTCATTCTGCTATGTTTCGGGGACTTGTCGGGGGTCAATATTAATTTCTCTAAAAGTAAGGTGATTATGACTGGGGCTGATGAGGCGGAGTCCATTAGGGTGGCGCAGCTTCTCAATTGCTCACTTGGTTCTTTTCCCTTCAAGTATCTGGGCATGCCTATCTCTCCATATCATCTTCATGCTAAGGAATTCAAACTTGTAGTCTCCAAAGTGGGCAACAGGGTTATGCCTTGGCGCGGTAGATATAATACTCAGGCATGGAAAGTTTGTCTCATTAATGCAGGTCTATCTTCCTCGCCTTTGTTCATATGGGCTTATTCTTGCTTTCTCTAGGGACTCACGCTGCTTTTGGAACTCTTCCGAGAACAAACGCAAATATAGGTTGGTTAAATGGAAGGCCATATGTAGGCCTAAAAGCCTTGGGGGGTTGGGGATTTTGAATACCATTGTGATGAACAAATGTCTCATTGTTAAGTGATGGTGGAGGATTATGTCTGCTTCTCCTGGGACACTCCGGTATGTCCTCTTGAACGCTAAATACTTCCCTTCTGGAAGCCCTGTGTTTGCCTCGACGTCCAATGGGTCCTAGTTTTGGAGGGACATGGTTAAGGTTAGGGGCGTTTTTCGTGCTCATGTTAAGTTTATTATTAGGAATGGTGCTTCGGCTCATTTTTGTCTAGATTGGTGGGTAGGAGATGCCCCTTTAGCTGATTTTTTTTCAATTTTGTTCTCTTATTGTTCTGACCTTGAGATCTCAATCTCTGAGCTCTCTCGTGTTGGCTGGGATCTGGGTCTCTGGAGGTCTCTCTCTCATGCAGAGTTGGATGACTGACACCGGCTTGCTGCCTTGTTCCCTATTCTCTCGGAGGAAGAGGACTCGCTGACCTGGCCCCATGTGGCTTCTGGTAGAGTTTCGGTCAAGTCTCTTTATGCCAGGCTCGTAGATGGGTCCCCCACTTCCAAGTTCAAACAAATCTGGGCGGCCAGGATCCCGCCTAAGATAAAGATTTTCCTCTGGCAGGCCTTCAAAGGCCGTCTGACTGCGGCTGATAAAATTCACAAGAGGAACATGCCTGGTCACGCCTTCTATGCCTTATGTGCTGCGGTTGAAGATACAAATCATATTTTCTTTCGATGTCCTCTGGCTAGGATGGCCTAGGGATGTGTTCGATCTTGGTTGAATGTGACCTGGGATCCCTCATCTTTCTCTGACCTGCGGTTACTGGCTGCCAACATCTATGGTCGGACTAAGAGATTGTTTTGGGTCGGGTTGGCTGCCCTCTGCCGGTCCTTGTCGACTATTAGAAATAAATTCACCATTAAGGGTGTTTTTTCTAACAAGCCGACTGACATTCTATTTAAAATGTCTATCTTCTTGCAGTAGTGGAAATTATTGACTTAACCTGCGGACGTGGACGGTATGATGGAGCTGATCAGCAATGTACGGGCGTCGGCCAACTTGATGTCCTCCCCTCTCTCCGTGTGATTTACCTAGTTTGGCGTCGAGTAGTCTACTAGCAGCAGGTTGTTGGCCTGCGTGCCTTCTTATGATTTGGTATGGTTGGGCCTGCGTGCCTTTATCTGTCGTCTGTTCTGAGCTGTGCCTTCTGGCTATTCTGTTATAGTGGTTCGATGAACTTTGGTTGTTATGCGTGGTACTTTGCCTGGTGGCTTTATTTATAAAGTCGGGCGTATGCCTTTTGTTTTAAAAAGATGATGTCTTCATCATAAATTTTATGTATGCGAGTCTTAAGATTGGGCTTATTTTCCGCATGAAGCATATATGAAAACAAATGTCCCTTCTAAAATTAAAGTTTTCTGTGGTTCTTTTAGATGGAGGTAGTTCTTATCGAGGACAATTCTTCAAAATGTAATTGGCAGCGTGGCAGATTTTTTTTATATAAGAGGAAATAGTTCACCATTTAGTCCTATCATGCCCATTCGCTATGTTGATTTGTTGCACAATTCACATTACGTACAATTTACCACCACCAACAAGTATACAAAACAGTTTCGTAACTGGTTGGCTTATATTCCGAAAATACAAAGGTAAACACTGTTTCACATGTACACACACGTGAATAGTAAATTTGAAAAATATACTGATGTTTTTTTAAAAAGATTATGATTTTTTTGCCATATCAAACTTAGTTAGATTTGAGCTGAGCTGGCTCAAGAATGAAGAGTTTTAATCAAGGCTAAGAAAATATGGGAGCAACCTGTGAATTCTGAGAATCCCATTGATATCTTGAATATCAAACTCAAAAGGATCAAGAAATACTTCAAAGGATGGGGGGGCTCATTCCTTTGGGCATGCCAGAAAAAGGAAAAAGCACATTAAGGAAGAACTAGAGAAAATTGAGAGGTTGCAAGAAAGTGGTCCCCTTGATCCAGAAATTTATGAAGAAAGGACCTCCTTGTGTGCGGAGCTAAATGACCTCCTTGTTATGGAAGAGTTGTTTTGGTTACAACATTCCAATGTGCGATGGTTGCTCAAAGGAGATAGTAACACAGCTTTCTATCACAAGATTGCAAATGGTAGGAAGAGGAAAAATACTATTCACTCGTTCACAGCGGGGGAGGTGACCATTGAGGGCACGGAAAACCTACTAGAACATGCAACCTCCTATTATAAGGAACTATTTGGCCCGGCTAGGGGCAACGTGTTCCACTTATCTCCTGAAACTTGGTCTGAAGAAGAAAAACTTAATGAGAATGATAATATCCTATTCACGAGCAAATTCATAGAAGAAGAAGTGAAAAGAACACTATTTGAGATGGGGTGCAATCGTGCACCAGGGCCTGATAACATTCCAGTAGAATTTTATATGCATTGTTGGGATTTTGTCAAGAGTGACATCATGCGCTTGTTTGAAGCTTTCCACTCAAACAATCTTGACATAGCCCGCCTGAACTATGGGGTGATTACACTTATTCCAAAGATGAAAGGGGCAAAGAAAATACAACAGTACCGCCCCATATGTCTCCTAAGATGTCCTTACAAATTTATCACCAAGGTTTTGGATAACCGGGTGGCGATCTTTGCTGATAAGCTGATTAGCAAACATCAGAATGCTTTCATTAAGCACAGGAACATCATGGATGGTATTCTTAGGTTGCACGAAGTTTTGCACCATACGCACCAGAAAAAAGAGTTGGCGTGGTGGTGAAGTTAGACTTTGAAAAATCATATGACAAGATCGACTGGGAATTCCTACTAGAGTGTCATCGAGATCGAGGCTTTGGTACAACATGGTGTGGTTGGGTTAATAAAATTCTTTACAATGGCACTGTCAGTGTCAAACTGAATAATGAAAAGGGCTCCTACTTCCAAAGCCACAAGGGGGTGCGTCAAGGCGACCCCCACTCTCCTATTCTCTTTAACCTGGCAGTCGAGACACTGTAAAAAATGATCCGCAATGCGCAGAAAGAAAAACTCCATACTGGATTGGCTTCGGACCTTATTAAAGATGGGGTAGCCATTCTCCAATGTGCAAATGACACCGTCATTTGCCTGGAACATGATAAGAAAGCTGCTATTAATCTGAAGCTGTTGCTTTATATTTTTGAACTCATGTCAGGGCTTAAGATTAACTTCCTCAAAAGTGAAATACTATGTGTCGGAGGGGATGATGATACTCTAGCCTTCTATGCAGACCTATTTAATTGTTAGATTGGTCATTTCCCAATGAAATATTTGGGCATGCCAGTCAGCTATTCGACCCTTCCTAGCCTGCACTGGAACTTTGCTGATGAAAGATTCCTGCACTGATGCGAGTCGTGGATAGGCAATGCGGCCTCATCAGGAGGAAGGCTTATCCTTCTGAATTCCTCCCTTACCAGTATCATCTACTTTTATATGTCCATGTTTCTGCTGCCTAAGATGGTAACTGAAAAACTGGACAATCACCGTAAGCGCTTCTTCTGGCAAGAATATGAGGGTCGCAAGAGATATCACCTGGTCAAATGGTCCAGGATATGTAGATCTAAGAGCAAGGGAGGACTGGGGGTGAAAGACCTCTGAAAGCAGAACATCAGCCTTCTCACCAAGTGGTGGTGGAAGCTAGAAACACAGCAAGGGCTCTGGCAAGAAGTGATCCGAGCGAAATACTTGAAAAAAGATACGGTAACTTCGGTCAAAAACAGATTCAATGATTCCCCTACCTGGAAGGCTATTATGAAAGTAAAAGAATATTATTTGGCCGGTCGTAAAGTGGTTTTGAATTCGGGCAATCTTGCCAGGGTGTGGAAGGATCCCTTGCATGATGAGCTCCCTGTGGAGCAGAAATACCCTATGCTATATAGCATTTGTAATCAGCAGGAGATCACGGTGGAAAAGTTTAGAAATGGAGTGTGGGATGACTTCTTCCGGAGACAACTCCATACAGTACTGTTAGATCAGTGGAATGAACTCAATGTCACTGTTAACTCCTGGGTGTTGTCGGAGGAACCTGATCAAGTGGTTTGGACCCTGGGCAAGAAGAGAAAATTCACAACCAGGTCGGTTTATGATTATCTGGAGAGAAACATAGCAGGAAGTAACTATAGGTGGATCTGCCAGGCGAAGATCCCTTTGAAAATTCAAATTTTCATGTGGCAAACCTTCCAGGATGCCATCTTGACTAGAGATGTCATGAGTAGAAGACGATGGGCTGGCAACCCCAAATGTTCCTTCTGTTGGAACAGAGAGACCTCAAAGCATCTGTTTTTCACGTGTCCTGTGGCCAGGGTGATCTGGAGGACGGTGGGTTGTGTTTTGGGTACGTACACTTGTCCAAACAATATATGGCAATATTTTTCGTGGTGCTATGTTTTCCTTCCTGATGGGGGAAAATTTTACCCTTTCGTGCTTGCTGCCGTGTGCTGGGCTATATGGAATTGCCGAAACCAAGCTATCTTTGAACAAAAAGAGTTAAAGACTCCTTTTGCTGTGATTTATTCTGCTTGTGGCTTCATCTCTTATTGGGCAGGGATGATGACTGGAGCGGACCGGGAGGCGATGGAGAGAGGTGCCAAAATGCTACGAGCCAGCACATCAAACATGATGAGGATCTGCGCGGTGTGAGGCGAGAGAACTCAAGATTGAGGGAGGAAAGTTTGCTGCCTGAACTGGGTCATGTTTTGGTCCTGCGCCTTGGCTTTGGTCTTTAATCATGTTGCTCCTGTGTGAGCTTATCATTTTGCTCCTACGTGAGCCCTTCTGATGTCATAAACACTCGCTGGATGTTACCGTTTAGGACTAGTTTGTGTTTGGGTGTCCTTGGATTTTCGCCCCACGGTAAGCTGCTCGATGACGAGTGCTTGCAGTGGGTTTACCAAGGATGCGTTGAACTCGCTTCCCCTTTCCTGTTTCCTTAGTGTCTGCAGTGTGGAATAACCTTGTATTTCCGTTATGTCAAAGTAATGGAAAGGGGTTATGCCCGGTTCAAAAATAGTAATATCAAACTTAGTTGACCATTTTAGTCACACCAGTTTGCTGAAGTACTGACAACCTTGGTATTTTTAGCGAAGAAAATACAATTTTGACCTTACTATTGCTCAAACTGTGTATTTTAATGTAGATCTAGTCTTGGCATTTTTTTGCCAGCCACAGATATCATTTCTTCGTGAAATTTCATACAAAAGTCCACCAGTCTACTATGTATGTTACAATTTTTTTCTATTTTTTGATTTTTCTACTATTTATTTTAAATTTATTATTAGTAAGGGGTGCGTGTGGAACCATGTTCTTCAGATCTGTGCGGTATTTTTTTTAACATAGTACAGACGCACACGCTCACACGTATGCACACACACTCACACGTATGCACACACACTCACCTCTATGAACACACGCGCGCACACACACATACACCATATCCCTATGAGCACCTTCGAAAGACTGAGCCGTAACATCTTTTTGAGATTAACGAAGTGGCCACAGACGCATTCTTAGTCAACGGAAACATACCCTTCCACCGAACGCACATCTCCAAAAGGCTCGAACTAAATCTAGAAAAATGCGACCACTGGTATCAAGACTAGGACTTGAGCCCTGGTGGGATGGGGATACCACTTTTCTCCTAACCATCGAACCACATGTTTGATGTTATTCGCCATAATCTAAGGGTCAAATCCGCATGGGAGCTTGTGCCATTTTTTGGGCGGTTTGAGATTTTCGGAAGGGTCTCTCTAGGACATATCTAGATGTTACATAGTTATGTCACATCTAACCTGATGTTCACTATATTTATGGTTTATTTTTTTCAGTTTATCTAATTCACATCTAGATGTTTTTTAAGGATGTCACATCTAAGTTTCCACAAATATATAATGCAGCAACAAGAAACAAAAAAAAACTAGGACAAAAATAAAGACCACAAATAGAGTGGACATCACCTTAGATGTGATATAACTATGTGTGTCCTAAACAGACACTAATCCGTATGTGGTCATAGTCATACGCAGCGTGTGGACACTTATGATCTTTGGATGCAGCCATCTGAAAATGATTGCATGGGATTTGTTCGACCAGTCTGGCTAGCATGACAGTAGTAGATTATGTGGATGTTTCTAATTGTTGTGGCCTTGTTTTGTTTTGTTTTGTTTCTTTTGGTGTTTAGAGACTTGGATTTGGTTCACGTTGGCTGTGTCCATCTTATAGTGCAGAGGCGGGATTTTCTCCTTTTTTTTTGAAAGAAACTAGTAACGATGAAGTACTGAGCACAACGTTTATTGATCGAGTGCACGCCGTCATTAACCAATTAGTAGAGCTTACTGTGGCTACTATGGTGAGTACAGTACATAGCAAGATGAGAAGATTAGGGAATGGGACAGCAACATAGAAAGAGGATAGAGCAGAGAGCGACTCTCTGAATTCTGGGAGAATGTATATGTAGTGGTGATGTATCGGTTCGCTGTTAGCTCCACTGACGAAGCTGCTGCGACGACGAGAGGATGATGGCGTCGAGTGCCGCCTTCACCTGGGAGATCTCCGGCGCCTCGCCTCCCTGAGCAGGCCAGAATGCGTCCGTCTCGAGCACCTGACATCATTTGTTTGTTAGCTACAATTAGACAAGTGCCGGCTAAGAAACGAGGCCGAAAACGCCGAATTGACATTGCTGAACCGATTAATGTCTGTACCGTAAGCTGGAGCTGCATGAACTTGACGTAAGTGATGGCCTTGTCGAGCATGGTGACCATGTCCACCTTGTTGCCGTTGGGCACCAGCTCCTGCAGGACTCTCAGACGCTCCCCGATCCGCTCACGACGAGTCTGTAGCCCACAGTAATTCAGTAAACCTTGTCAGTTCACCGAGAATTGAGGTTGAGCTCCCTTAATTGCGATGGTTCGGGACGAAACTCCATGAGCGTACCTTGGCTGCATCGCTTTGAGGGTCCTTGGCCGAACTGGTGGGCGCGGACGTTTTGCTAGGCTTGACTGCTGATTTCCTATCGCCGCCGCACTGCTTCTTGGGAAGGGTAGTGCTTTCTTGCTCCGTGCCCTGCTGTGCCTCCGCGTGCGCACGAGGCCGCTTGTGCGAAGGGGACGCCGCCGTGCGGCCGTTGCCGCCGCAGCCCTCGAAGCTGAAGCTTCCTGCCAGCGCGGTTGCCGCAGCTGCCGTTGACGGGCTGTAGCTCAGCTGGTCCGCGGCGTCCATCCACGTGGCAGCGGGGTAGTTGTCCTCACCCTGGTTGTCGAAGGTGAGCACCGAGGAGGAGGCCGAAGAAGACGACAGGCGGCCAGCTGGGTTCGTCCAGCCGACGTCGTGGCCCCCGAACGCGTTGACGCTGCCCGGCGCCTCGGCGCCAAGATTGCCGGTCGGCGGCAACTCCCATCCGTGGGCGTGGCTACCGAGCAAGCATTCCTCCTCGAGGAGATGGGAGTGGTGATCGTACCCGTAGCCGAACCCGACGCCACCGGCGTCCATGAACGCGGGCACACCGTCACCGACGAAGCCATCGTAGCAGAACGTGGCTGGCTGACCCACTAGAGCCATGGCGGCGGCAACGACGATGACGAACAAGAGCAAAGTAAGCAAGTTACTCTAGTGCTAGTGTATCATGCAGCGACACGTGAGTACACACGAGAATAGGAGAGGAACTAAGCTTCTGTGATTTGGCAAGGTATTCCTGGGCACAAGCTTATATAGCGGAGCTCTGCGACGACACCCACATGGCCACTGGGGCAGACGGCGATTAAACAAGCGCCTGCCATGGAGGCATTAGCATGGCCGGATTATAGAAATGCACTTGCATTTAATGTCCGCAATTCGTTATGAGATTCTGGCATTGCTCTCCGTATGATCGACGATCCAGCATTCCCAGATTCACATATACAGCTTTCCCAGATGCACGCGCTAGCTGGTTCAGGACTTCGGAGCAAAGATCGGCGGTATGATGACCAATTCGAGCATCACAACAAATGCTTTTCGAAAAGAATTGGCTTGCGAATCCTCGCCTTTTTCTTCCCTTTTTAGGCCCAGTTTGAAACAAAGGAATTGCTATCCTATACCATTTGAAATTCCTATGAAGGCTATCTCATCGGAATTTTGGAGGAAATCAAACATGAGGTTTAACCTTATGTTTTCTTCTCATCATGTCCAGGTTTTCTGTGTTTTTTCAGCATGATTTCCAAACGACAGTTATGCAGTTTTCGTGGCTAGTTCAAATAGGAATTCAGGATACATGACATCTCAATTCATGTGTCCTATCCCAGCATTTTGAATTCCTATGCTCCAAACGGGACCTTATTGAAAGACTTGAAATCCAGACGATGAAGTTTGGATTGACGAATTCTCCCATGCAAGTGACGCAAATTTTCTATACTTTTAATTCATTTTGCATACACGGACAACATCATCTTCTTGATTTGGGTCGGAGCTTCACGTTAGCTCTCAGATGGTTGGATTTTTTATGTCGTTACCAGCCCACCAAGTTTTAAGTCTTAGACTTAGCATCATAGGGATAGGATGTGCTTGCTTTCGTTCATAAGGATGAATGCATGTGCATGTATGTAAGCATCTGTGATTGTACTGTGTTTAGAAACAAAACTTGGTGAAAGGTTCTCGCTCGGGATGCAAATTCTCTGCAGTAACGGTAGCTTTTATGTAGACCCAGCCCTACATGCCATTTGCAAAACTGCACCGTGCAGTTCTTTTTTTCTAGAATACACACTAGCGTGTGTATCATGCATCAAAGAAGGAGAGGGGGGAAAGAGCCCCATCCACCAGAGTTTTAACAAGTTTTACATACTGTTACACGCGGGTAAACAGCCCAAGCCCTACCAAGCCCCACCCCAGCCGCCCTGGTCTAACTATTCGCGGCATCCCACCTAGACAACACATACAGGAAATGGGCCATGTCATTCTTGAACATGCCGGCTCGCGACCAGGGCGAGTGATGGCTCCGGCCTCCGTGTAGTTTACCCCTCCATCTTCTGCACTTTGCACAGCTGTAATGTTTGGGTTTTCACAGCCAAGCCAGGAACGTCAAGGGCGGATTAGCATCCTAATGGCATACAAAATTACGGGGATAAGATCATGATGCTCACAGATCCCTTCGACTAGCGTAATTTACATGTGTTGATCACCTGGCTTTGATACGGGCTAAGATATGTAGGCAGTTGCTTGCACCTTGGCATCTGCGTCTGCATTTTCTGTCTATTCCTCTTTTTTTTCTCCATACGATGCCCACGCTGATAATTAATACACATGTCTAGCGGGCATGGCGATCAATGCGGTTCATATTCTAACAAGATTGTCCGCCCGTCAATTAATTCCAACATTCTTTTATATCAATATATAATAAAATAAAAAATCTAAAGTAACAATTTTTTTCAAGAAATTTTCAATCTATTCATCTTCAATAATAGCAGCACAAAGAATAATAGAGATAATAAAAATTGAACAATGCTAACGTCCACACGTGTGGTGGAAGCCAAACCTGTCCACACGCCCTATAACATACAGACTGCGCCACATCACCGCATGTATGCATGTGAGAATCTTTTTGGATTTTCAGTTTTTAAAATGTTTTATCTCTTAAATTAAAAATCCGGTTGAAGATCCCTTTTCACCATTAAATCCCTCGTGACGAGATCTTCGAAACTTGGTCTCATATCAATATATTTCGACGAATTGTTTTGGGGGTTAAAAGTTGCCATATCTATTGCATATGAATTGTCATGATGTTTACACTGAAGTTATCATGATATGTTTCAGCTATTTTCTTCTACTATTAAAAGTAAATGTTGACATATTATAAAACATGAAATTAAGAAACTAGACTTGCTATGAACCATAAACTAAAATTGCCATGATACATGCACTTCAAATTGCCATGGTTCATACAAAAAATAATTTTCATGGTCAAAGTACTGTAATTGCCATCATAAAAAAACTACAATTGCGATGCTCTACAAACTAAACTTTCCACATGGCAACTTTTGTTTAAGCACTATAGCAACTACAGTGTAAACATCATGGCAACTTTTGGGCAAATTTTTTTCGTCGAAACATATTAACATGGGTCTAGTTTTGAAGATCTCGTCGAGACGGATTTAACGGTGAAAACGGATTTTTAATTCGATTTTTTAATTAGAAGATAAAACATTTTTAAGCCGAAAACCAAAAAGATTCCTGCTGATGTCATATGTTCATACGTGGCAAAATGAATGGTGATGAAGGCGTGTGGGCAATGTGCAAGATGCCACACGTGTGGGCGTTAGTTTTTTCGTAAAAATTACAACATGTTCGTGGACCACCGAGCGACGACTACAAGCACTAGAGCGAGCCAAAGACGCGCCGCCGTCATCGCCCCTCCCTCACCGGAGCCACGCAAACCTTGTTGTAGTAGATAGTCGGGAAGTCATCGTGCTAAGGCCTAATAGAACCAGCGCACCAAAGTAGCAACCATCACAGATGAAGAAAGTCGTAGATCGGAAGGATCAAACATGTAAACACCTAAACGATTACAAACGAAAACAAGATCCAAGTAGATCCACGAAGACCAGCACCGACCGAAACCCGCAAGATCCGACAGAGACAAATCTCCACACGCCCTCCAATGATGCTAGACGCACCATCAAAACGGGGATAGAACATGGAAGACATTATTTCTAATAAGGAACATCACCGCCGCCACACAGTCTCAACCAAGACGCTGAATCTAATAAGAACGAGAACAGGGTCCCTCCCACTGGCGGGGGCCCGAGATCCTTTACACCTTCATGGCCTATAGGGCATCGGAGATGGGACGGACTGGCGCCGCCGCCGACGGGAGGAGAAGAGCTTTTCTTGTGGAGGATGAAAGAGATCTGATTAGACGCATTTGTCTAAAGTAACATTCGACTACTCCTACTTCCAATGGGCCCTCAAATGTCCGAGCTAACCGGCACCCCTCATATCCAGCCCTAATATGTCCCGGATATGGGGTGGCTCGGGCATGATCGGGCGCGTCTATCACGTCGGATCTGGACCACACAGGGGCCCCTGACCCCACATATATTCGTCTCCATCCGCTCCCCAGACCAAACTCTAGCCACTTCACTCCACTCAATTCCACTCCACTCCGCCACCCAAGCTCCCGTCCAGCGATATCCGACCTCTCTGGCATGGCAGGCTGCAGATTCAAGTCCTACACCTCCAAAGCCATTGACGTCGAGCTTCCCACGTGGCCCTGAGGAGGAGATAACCTTCCGGCTTGCGCTCCGCCGCTCCAGGGAGGAGGCCGCCCGACGACAACACTTGGACTTCTTCCGCCGAGAATCCATTGCATCCGGCCAAATGGCGCATGGATCCACCGCTAGGGGTGTCGTCACCGCGTCACCGGAGGCGGTGCGGTCTGTCTGGCGTCTGAAGGTGGTGGCCGATGCGCAACCCCACCGTTGGCGCGCTGAGGTGGAGGTAAATGCATAGGCATCATCTGACATAAACATGACGCAGTGTTGTCTATTATGCAACTTTATTCTTGTAGACTCGTGTTGGGCTTTCAAGCGCAGAGTTTCATAGGACAGTAGCAATTTTCTATCAAGTGGATGACCTAAAGTTTATCAATCCATGGGAGGCGTAGGATGAAGATGGCCTCTCTCAAACAACCCTGCAACCAAATACAAGATATCTCTTGTGTCCCCAACACACCCAATACAATCGCAAATTATATAGGTGCACTAGTTTGGCGAAGAGATGGTGATAAAAGTATAGTAATGATAGTATATATTGATTTTTGTGATAGGAACACTAAAAAACAGCAAGGTAGCAATTGATAAAACGGAGCAGAAACGGTATTGCAATGCTTGAAAATGACGCCTAGGGTCCGTACTTTCGCTAGTGCAATCTCTCAACAATGCTAATATAATTGGATCACATAACCATCCCTCAACGTGCAACAAAGATTCACTCCAAAGTTCTTATCTAGTGGAGAACATAAGAAGAAATTGTTTGTAACTATTCTTTTCGATCGATCTATCCAAGAGTTCGTACTAAAATAACACCAAAGCAAATTTAGATTCATAGTACTCAATCCAACACAAAGAACCTCATGGAGTGCCCCAAGATTTCTACTGGAGAAACAAAGACAAGAACGCGCATCAACCCCTATGCATAGGTTGCCCCAATGTCACCTCAGGAATCCGTGAGTTGAGTGCCAAAATATATATCAATTGAATAAATACGATACCTCATTGTCACCACGGGTATTCATAGAAAGACATACATCATGTGTTCTCAAATCCATAAAAGTATTCAATCCGATAAAACAAATCTCAAAGGAAAACTCAATTCATCACAAGATAGAGAGGGGAAAACACCATATGATCCGACTATATTAACAAAGCCCGCGATACATCAAGATCATGACATCTCAAGAACACGAGAGAGAGAGAGAGAGAGGGAGAGAGGGAGAGAGGGAGAGAGAGAGATTAAATACATAGTTACTGGTACAAACCCTCAGCCCCGAGGGTGGACTACTCCCTCCTCATCATGGAGACCATAGGGATGATGAAGATGGCCTCCAGTGATGATCTCCCCCTCCGGCGGAGTGCCGGAGGGGGGTCTAGATTGGTTTTCGTGGATACAGAGGCTTGAGGTGGCGGAATTTCTGATCTACGGTCTCTGCGAGGGTTTTTGGAATATTTGACAATTTATAGGGCGAAGAGGGGGTGCGGGAGGCCACCGAGGTGGGCACAACCCACCGGGGCATGCCTGGGGGCCCAGGCGCGCCCTGGTGGGTTGTGCCCCCCTCGGCGCACCCCCCAGGTGCTGCTCTAGCCCATTGGATGTCTTCTGGTCCATACATAATCCACAAAAAAGTTTCGCGGTGTTTGGACTCCGTTTGATATTGATTTCCTGCGATGTAAAAAACAAGCAAAAAATACAACAACTGGCACTGGGCACTGGGTCAATAGGTTAGTCCCAAAAAATGATATAAAGTTGCTATAAATGATTGTAAAACATCCAAGAATGATAATATAACAACATGAATACTTCATAAATTATAGATACGCTGGAGACGTACCAGCATCCCCAAGCTTAATTCCTACTCGTCCTCTAGTAGGTAAATGCTTAAAGAAATAATTTATGAAGTGTGAATGCTAGCAAAGTGCATAAGTTTGATCAATATAATTTCAATCACTTTCCTTAGCATCATAACAGCAACTCTTTCTCATAAAACTCATCATGACAAAGTAGCAACCAATTCACATGTTAAGGTTCAAACAGTGAATTCTCTTGAAACTCAACAACCTATATTCTTAGTCACCAAACAATTGCAATTCAACTTATTCAACAGAGTCTAAGTAAGAGCTCCACATACTCAACCATCAGATAGTCTTCTATGATTGCTAACACTCACCGCCTACACATGAGCAAAACGTTTCAACCGGTCACATAGAAAGATATGGGCTTATAATTTCGCCTCCCAATATATTCACCTCAAGGGTGATGTCAACAATAATAACTCATGCTACCCATATCCAACTGGATATATGTGCCTAGATCTTTCCTCACCACATGATGCTTGCCAAAAGAGAAAAATAAAAAGGAATAAAAAGAAAAAACTTTGACTCTTGCATGAAAGTAAATACATAAAAGTAAAAGGTAGGCCATTCGTAGAGGGAAGCAGAGGTTGCCATGCGCTTTTTGTTTGTATGCTCAATCCCTTAGTGCAAAAGAACATCACGTTATATTGCCCCTTATGATAGCAACCTTTACTATGCAGTCTGTCGCTTTTATTCTTTGCCATCACAAGTTCGTACAATGCTCAATTTTCTTTTACACTAAATGATCTAACACTTATAGAATAAATTTTTATTGTCTTATTGCACCGATGACAACTTACTTGAAGGATATTACTCAATCCTCAGGTAGGCATGGTGGACTCTTGATAATAATATTTTGGTTTAAGGGTTTTTGGATGCACAAGTAGTATCTCTACTTGGTGCGGAATTTTTGGCTAGCAAATATGGGGGGCAAGCACCACATGTTGAAGGATCTATGACAATATAACTTCTATGTGAATATGAACAAACATAAATCATTACGTTGTCTTCCTTGTCCAACGTCAACAATTTTGGCATATAATATTTTGATGGGGGCTCACAATCACAAAAGATTTCCAAGATAGTGTATTTGCATGTGAAAGTTCTCTTCCTTCTACTAATCATTCATGAATTACTTGTATGACCAATATTGTGACTGTCAAGCTTCAAGAGATTTCACTTTCTAAACCCAATGTGAAGCAACCACTAGGCATGATATGAACATACAATTTCAACTTCATGATATTCAATTCATTCAACAATTTACTCATAGGATATAAGTGAAGCACAAGAGTAAATGACAAACTACTCCAAAAAGATATAAGTGAAGATCAAGCGAGTAGTTAAGCAAATGGGTAGCCAATTGTGGATTCTCTCTTATTTAAAAACTTTCAAACCTAAGTATTTTATATAACTCATGTGAAGAAGCAAAAACTTAGGCTCAATCAATACTAACTGATAATTGTTGAAGAAGAAAGGTGAGATGCCTACCGGGGCATCCCCAATATTAGATGCTTGAGACTTCTTGGAATATTAGCTTGGGATGCCTTGGGGATCCCCAAGCTTGAGTTTTTGTGTCTCCTTAATTCCTCTTATATCACGGTTTCCCTAAATCTTAAAAACTTCATCCACACAAAACTCAACAAGAAGTCATGAAATAAGTTAGTATAAACCAATGCAAAAACCTTATCATACTCTACTTTAGAAAATTATTAAAATTATTATTTAACATTTCATACTAAATGCCTCTACATATTTAATAGTCCTATCCTCAAATAGAATCATTAAACAAGCAAACATATGCAAACAATGCAACCATAATAGCAATATGCCAAAACAGTACAGTCTGTAAAGAATGCAAGATTCATCATACTTCCCTAACTCCAAAAATTATGAAAATTTACCACACTATAGAAAATTAATCATAGCTTACTGTGCAAAATGTTTCTACATTTTATCACATTCTGACTTTTCTTGGGAATTGTTTGCAACAGCGATAAACTTTCTGTTTTGAAATAACAACTCATACACTTGCAAAATAAGCACGTGGAAAGCTATCCTTGACACTTCTATTGAAGTAAAAGATGCAAAACATTATTTCAAATAACAGCAAGCCAATCCTAGAAAAATAAAATGACGCTCCAAGCAAAACTCATATCATGTGACGAATGAAAATATAGCTCCAAGTGAGGTTACCGATAATGTTGGAGACGAAAGAGGGGATGCCTTCCGGGGCATCCCGAAGCTTAGTTGCTTGGATCTTCCTTGAATATTACCTTGGGAGTTCCTTGGGCATCCCCAAGCGTATGCTCTTGTCACTCCTTATTCTCCTTATATCGATGTCTCACCCAAAACATGAAAACTTCAATCACAGAAAACTTAACGGAACTTCATGAGATAGGTTAGTATGATAAAGAGAAACCATTTCACTTTGGTACTATCAAAGACAAGATTCATATTTTTTTTCCACACAATCCTACTGCAGTATATTATTTCCACAATTTATATTGAGCATTATAAGCCATAAAAACTAAAAAACAAGCAAACTATGCATTGAAAACAGAATATGTCAAAAATAGAACAGTCTGAAGTAATCTGTACTCCAACCATACTTCTGTAACTCCAAAAATTCTGGAAAATTAGGACAATGTAGATAATTTGTATATCTATCACCTGTAATAAAATCAGATCAAAATAAAGTTCCAGTGAATTTTAGAAATTCCTGGACTGGGCGTAAAAGTTTATGTTTTTGCATAGAATCATAAAGTTCTTTTCTTTTGTGACGCCTACTACTTGTGGTGATGATGATGATTGGTAAGACAATGATGTCTCTTATTATGAAGAAACATTACTTGGGAGCAATATTACTTTCATCAATATTGTAATAAGATTCAACACCCTCCAAAATAGTGGGATCACTACTACCTAGAGTTGACACTCTTCCAAACCCACTTTCATCATTATAATCATCAGATTTAGGAGGCACACTATCATCATAATAAATTTTCTTATCAAAAGTAGAAGGAATCAAAGGATCATATTCATTATGCAAAGCATCCCCAAGATTAGGACAAGCATTATTTTCAGCAAATAAATCTTCAAACATTTCATACTCATCAAACATAGCATCCCCAAGCTTGTGGTTTTGCATATCATCATAATCATTCTTATCAATAGCATGAATGGCACCAATAGTATAGTAAACATTATTATCATATTCTTCCAAGAAAGCGCCAAAAAGATTTTCAAGATCATAAGAGACATCATTGTCTTACAAATCATAATCATCACCACAAGTAGTAGGCGTCACAAAATCATACTCAATATCATCATCTTTTTCTTCATACTCTATTTGATTCTACTTTTTGATTCACTTTCATGAGGTACAATGGTGATAGGAGCAATATTACTTGGGAGTAAGATTATGATCATACTCAATACCAATCATAAAGTTCCATCAACATATTTGATTCACTTTCATGAGGTACAATGGTGATAGGAGCAATATTACTTGGGAGAGTTACCTTTTCACCTCTACTTTTTCTTCTTTTCTTTTTCTTCTTCACCACCTCACGTGTGGGTTTAATCAATTTTTTCAAGCTTCTTGTTGAAGAGATTGTTTGGATAGGAAGCTCCTCCTCGTTACCCGATTCATCATAATAAACACTAGGAGGGTATTGTTTCCCTTTCATTAGTACTCTCTTCATACTCTATTTGTTTTCTTGTCTTTAGATAGTTGGTAATATAAGGATGCTCAATGCAATTTACCGCACAAAACATATAAATTTCCTCTAGATAAAAATCAAGAAATCTATTGAGATTAAATTTTGGAATACCCTTAGTTATACGTTTCATTTCTTCATATCCCAAAAGAAGACCAAGCTCTTTATGATGCTCAAGGTAATCAAGTTATCACAATTTTTGGACATGATTTGATCATGAAACAAATAGCATTGGAGATTTAAATGACCACGTTCATTGCAAAGTTCACAAGGATGGCGAAAAAAATTTAAATCTTTCAGCACAATCATCTAGCCTCTCTTGCAACTTTTTCGTTTCTAAATATTTATGCTTCTTACAAAATCTATCTTCCCTTTTTGGTGTGCTTTTGCACTCCCAATTCATTCCGCAAATATTGACATTCTTATAGGAGACATCATTATCATAACCAATGCAATCATCATTAACATCGTGGATATTCAAAGAATTCATACTAGCAATATTGCAATCATGCCCATTATCCAAAGTTTTTGTGCCATAAATTTTGTCGAATTATTTTTCTAGCAATTGAGCACAATTATCAGAATCCTTATTCTCAAGATGGACATTATAAAGATAAAGAACAACCTAAGGTAACCCAATTCCATTTGATTTTTGTGATGGGAACAATAAAAAACAGTAAGGTAGCAATTGATAAAATGGAGCACAAACGGTATTGCAATGCTTGAAAATGAGGCCTAAGGTCCGTACTTTTGCTAGTGCAATCTCTCAATAATGCTAATATAATTGGATCACATAAGAATCCCTCAACGTGCAACGAAGAATCACTCCAAAGTTCTTATCTAGCGGAGAACATAAGAAGAAATTGTTTGTGGCTATTCTTTCCGATCAATCTATCCAAGAGTTCGTACTAAAATAACACCAAAGCAAATTCAGATTCATAATACTCAATCCACCACAAAGAACCTCAAGGAGTGCCCCAAGATTTCTACCAGAGAAACAAAGACAAGAACGTGCATCAACCCCTATGCATAGATTTCCCCAATGTCACCTCGGGAATCCGCGAGTTGACTGCGAAAACATATTTCAAGTGAATAAATACGATACCCCATCGTCACCATGGGTATTCATAGCAAGACATACATCAAGTGTTCTCAAATCCATAAAAGTATTCAATCCTATAAAACAAAATCTCAAAGGGAAAAATCAATTCATCACAAGATAGAGAGGGGAAAACACCATATGGTCCGACTATATTAACAAAGCCCACGATACATCAAGATCATGACATCTCAAGAACCCGAGAGAGAGAGAGAGAGGGAGATTAAACACATAACTACTAGTACAAACCCTCAGCCCCGAGGGTGGACTACTCCCTCCTCATCATGGAGACCATAGGGATGATGAAGATGGCCTCCGGTGATGATCTCCCCCTTCGGCAGAGTGCCAGAACGGGGTTTAGATTGGTTTTCGTGGATATAGAGGCTTGCAGTGGAGAAACTCCGAGCTAGGGTCTCTGTGAGGGTTTTTGGAATATTTGACGATTTATAGGGCAAAGAGGGTGTGAGGGAGGCCACTGAGGTGGGCACAACCTACCGGGGCGCGCCTGGGGGCCCAAGCGTGCCCTGGTGGGTTGTGCCCCCCTCAGGGCACCCCCTAGGTGCTGCTCTAGCCCATTGGATGTCTTCTGGTCCATAAAAAATCCACAAAAAGTTTCGCGGTGTTTGGACTCCATTTGATATTGATTTCCTGCGATGTAAAAAACAAGCACAAAAATACAACAACTGGCACTCGGTCAATAGGTTAGTCCCAAAAAATGATATAGAGTTGCTATAAAATGATTGTAAAACATCCAAGAATGATAATATAACAGCATGAATACTTCATAAATTATAGATACGTTGGAGACGTATCACGCAGCCTGCCTGCCATGTGAGGCAGCAGACGCGGGAGACAACAGCAGCCCTCGCAGTTGTGGACGTTGGCGAGGCGGAGTCGCATTCTCCGGCGTCGCATATGTGCACTAGTCCGGGTGCTGCAACCGCACCATGGTGGATGTCGCCAGATCCTTCCAGAACGGATCCATCATCCATCTCACATCCACCGGCATCATCAGGGTTCCAGGCTCCGACAAGGAAGAGTAGGGCATGGGAGACGGAAACTCCATGAGTCCCATGATTCGATTTGTGTCCATGTCCTACTCTACCTCCCCGGCGACCGAACAAATACTCTGAGGGGCGCAGCTGGCCACGGGACATGGGAACGACATAGTTGTACGAGCTCCGCTTAGATTAGGTTTTATGTTGCATGCAATAGTAGAGATTTATAAATTTAGATATCCAGTTGTGGAAGAGATTATTTGAGGAAGGACCGACCACTATCCGCAGACACACCCGGACGTGTTCATGGGAGTTTGAGGGGTCGTATTTGCTGTATCCGGCTGTAGATGCTCTAAGCCACCTTTTATCGCAATGAAATCTTCAATATGAAGCTTCAGAGAAATTTTAATAGAGCAGCCATATGGGCCTGGTCGTCATAATAATCTATATTGTGGTGATTTTAGCTAAAAAAATACAAGGAGAGATTGTGATTTTAGCCCCCAAAAAAGCAAGCAGAGTTCAGTTGACCCGCAACTCATGTAGGATGGTAGGGACTAGGGAGATTAAGAAAAAAAAGGATGTTCCATTGATGGGTGGGACCCATGATATGGTGACAACAAATACAAAGACTCTAAGTTTATGTGTTGCATGTCGAGCCTTTTGTATTTTTTGGGAATGCCCTTCATAATGACTATCGATGCTGCCTTTTTCACAACTCTAAGTTGCTCTAATCATTTTCCTCCACTGTCACAATCAGCCATCTTCGTTGCAAGGGCATCTGGGCTTCTAGCAAGAAACTTCCACTAAAGTGTAATCCTTCTGTTTCGAACTAACTGGAGTTCTAAATAACTTATAAGTAATATTTATTGAAGTGTGATCAATTTATAGGGATTGGGCAAGAGGATACCCTTCCCCTCTCATCTTTGTGCTTGTTGCTGATTTGCTTCGGCCCATTCTTAATGAAGTTATGCACAATCATTTGATCAAAGATCTCTTGGCAATTAACTCATGAACTGCTTTTTCACTTGATGATAATATCATGGGTATCCTTGGTACAAAGAGACTACTACTTCAAAAATAGTTATTAGTAAGTGTGTTTGACGCACTTCACTGTTATCTCACCACTAATATCTACATTACCAACGCTGTTGTTCTGAGTAAATGGATTTACAAATTACTCACTGAGAATGGAGTGTGGCAAGAAATCCCTCGTAACAAATACGTGGGGTCCAAATCCATTTGTCAAGTTCATTGGAAAGTAGGTGATTCACATTTTCGGTATGGTGTCATGAAGGCCAAGGAATTATTTTTTGAATTTGGTACTTTCTTAGTTAGGGATGTTTCCCAGGTTCGATTATGGGAAAGACACCTAGTTAGGCGCCATACCACTTGTGGTGCAGTACCCTAGCTTGTATAGAATTGCCAGACATACATTTTTCATGGTCAAACAAGTTTTGGGGAAAGAAAACCCCGATATTTCTTTCCATAGGAACCTATTTGGCCCTCGCCTGGTAGCATGGAATGCATTACTCTCTTTTCTAGATGATATTCAACTATCAAGTGAACCGGACAAGTTTCAATGGAAGCTGCATCGGAATGGCAGTTTCTCAGTCAAGTTCTTGTACGATGCAATGGCTCATAGTGATGTTCCCGTTCATAACAAAAGATTGTGGAAGCTAAAAGTACCTCTAGAGTGAAGATATTTCTCTGGTTTTTAAGCAGAGGGGTCAACTAGACATAACCTTGCACGACGTAACTGGCAAGGTAGCAAGACATGTATATTTTGTCAACATGACGAGTCTATTGAACACTAATTTTTTGAGTGTAAGTTTGCTCGTGTAGTATGAGTTATAGTTCCAGTAGCTTCAAATCAATATCCCCCATGTAGTGCATGTAACATGTTTGGCAATTGGTTGCGGGGTATTGATAAACAATTTTCTGCACATATTCTTGTGGGGTGGCTGCCTTATGTTGGGCATTGTGGCTTAGCATGAATGATTTGGTTTTTAATAATAAATGTATTTCTTCTCCTGTACAGGTTATTCGTCCGTACTTGGTCTATCCTGCAGAGGCCGGAGAACAAAGTCCTTTTTATGATGGCGTCTACACGGCTGAAGCGTACGGTAAGAGAGGTTTTCTCCCTTCATGGATGGCAGTGTAATTTTCGGATAGGAACTGCCCCACCCTAGGCTGGATTAATTTATTTTTGCTGTAAAACATTGTTTATTTTTGGGCCGTTTGGATTTGTTGGCTGTGTGCATCATGTTATGCAGAGGCTGGACATTCTTTCGATGAGGTTGTATCACCTTGATAAATCAATTCAATGAAATGTCCTTTATCAAGAAAATGAGATAAGAAGGTGCAAAGAGCAAGAGAAATGGATTGTCAATTTAATATTTTTACCCAGAGTGTTATTTCGAGGAGTTGGTTGGGGATGTGCCCTTACATCTGGGTGACATGAGGTGTTCATATGCTCATATAGATAAGGGGTCAACCAGTATGTGAATGCGTTATGTATGTGATGTTAGTCTAATTGATTATCAAATCAAAACAAATGTTAAAATGCATGAGTGTATTTTCATAAATGATTGGATGAGATATTTCTACACTATTGTGATGAAACATGTGGGTGTGTTATATACAATTTTATGAATACTTGTTCACACTTAATATATTCTTTGGTCACTAGTTTAGTCCACTCTTTCATGAATGTATCAATCAAACCTCTCTTTGAGAGACCCAATAGAATAACTTGCATGTGTTTAAAATTAAGTATCTTGGAATACTTAGGCTCTATTTTTTTCATGTTTAAAGTTGAACAAAAGAATCAGTTTCACAAATATTGTGTGTGTGTGTGTGTGTGTGTGTGGCTGCCACCTCCACCACATCAACTTGCATGCCACTTTCAAACCCTTGGAGGAGGGTTCCACCCCGCCGCATCCTGCCTCCGACCTCGATGAGGAGGATCCCACTGTGGTTTCCCCTACCATAGGGAGGTATTTGTTATATAGTTTCAGTTGTATATAACATTTTTTGTTGAGTACTTAATTGGTTTTATCATTTGTAGATTTGTAGGAAGAAGAGTAAGCATGGTGGAGCCACATATTGGCATGATCTGGTGGGCGCATGACCGTTCACAAGAGGTTGGTGTGAGATGCAAGGATGCCGTGGCCCTATTTTTAGTAGTACAAGTCTTGTCTTAGTGGATCAGTAGAATTATAATTATAGTATTAGTGTTATGAAATCTCAGGGGGTATTTTGAGATTGAAATAAATAAGTGTGCGAGCTTCTGATATGTGCTTACCTTGGTTGTGTGGTATAAGGGAGAATCAGAGGGGATGGTGCAAGAGCTGTTGGAGTATGTCTTTGCTCCACTCCGCTTCTCTTCAAAGTTTCACACCTAAGAACATGCACCTATAGGCCACTCGCTTTGTACTCGTTTCTTCAATCCTTAATAATGTTCGATCATATTACCAATAGAATGGTTTTTTAACGCAACAATGGAATTGAATGAAATTCCATTATGATGGAATAAAACTTATTATATGATTCTAGAAGGTTTTTCCCAAGACTTGAGTATCGGTTTTCATGAGATACAACCTAGAATACTTAAGTATCCCACATGATTTGAGCACTAAAACTGAATTAAATTAGAGTTATCCCATCCAATTCCACAATTGCCTCTAACATTATTTTTATATGGGTATTAACACCAGTTGGCTAAATATGGAATGTGGCTAAGGGATGTGTTGGGAAACCGCCTCCAAGTCATGTTTCTTTATTGGTGATATATCTTTCTTGCAAAGTCTGACTCTTTACTAAAAGGTTCATTTTATTTGCCCCCTCTTCTTTTCTTATCCACATGTACATAGCATGATGAAGGGCAGCTAATGTCATGTATTTGCAGATGCCTTAGAAAATGCACATACACTTATCACGATGGAAAACTAGTGTAAGAGGATATGCCACTAGTACATATGGCCAAATAGGAATATTTGGTAATTTCGTTAAAAAGGATGGTTATGTGCATCCACTGATGCAGATGCACACGGGGGTGGGAGGTGGGGGGGGGGATTCTCTTTTTCAAGAAGAAAAACATACTAGTTAATCAACAGACATAACATGGCATGTGAATTCATTAATGAAGTTGATACACCTATTCTAGTTTTCATCTTAACAAATCCATTTGACTGGCACCATCAAACAAGCAGTATAATACTTGTACAATCATTCAGTGAGTATTATTGTAGCACAAGATACGTCCACATTTTATAGATATCAGATATTTCCACTTTCAACTCTTTAAGCCACATTACTTGAATGGCTAGAAAATTAATCTTGAAGAATATGAAGAACGCTTGATTGCAATCTCAGGTCGCGAACTGACATGAGAGTTTCTAAGTAGGTAAAACAAACAGTCCATGTAAGTATGTGCTTGTCTGACATGTCAGGTTAAACCTTTCATGCACTAGTGTCAAACCGTCAGAGTTTTCTGCAATGGACTGTACTATGATGTAATTTTGGTGAATAACTTTGATTTATTTTAGATCACCACTATAGTGATCTAAAATGTCTTATATTAGTTTACAAAGTAAGTAATAGTCAGATGAAACGTATTTTGAATATAAACTCAAGAACTATTGCTCAGCTCCCACCAAAAAAATGAGTTGTTATTGGTGTGGTGAACCAGGTCACTTTGTGATTGATTGCACGCGGTGTTATGTGACATATGTCCGCTGCTTTTGGGCCCTAAACGAGTGGTGACCATATATGGTGTCAGTAACAACAAGCTTATGTTCTTTGATACTCCACGCACGGTCTCGGTGACCGCTCGTTCGGAGTGCTCAAAGTTCGGTTTAGTCAAGGTTACTAAGGGGACACTGACAGAGGAGCAGGTGTCTCATGAACTCAGATGGCTAGTTTCTGAGTCTTTCCTTTAGAATCTTGTTTTAATAGCTGATCAGGTATACAGAGTGGAGTTTCCCAGGAGGGAGGATCTTGACCGCCTCCTGAAGTTTGGGTTTAGCAAGGTGACTCGGAGTAAGTGCGTTCTTGAGTTTGACAAGTGCAAAAAACCAGGGCCTACGGGAACATCACTAGAGCAGATCTGGATCAGACTCTTAGGTGTTCCAGAGGAACTACTTAATGACTTTTTTACTGTTTGGAGTCTCAGATCTTTGATAGGTAAAATAGAGAAGGTAGACATGCCATTTAGGTGCATGCATGGGATTGGGAGGCTGTTTGTCAGTGTCATTGATTCAGAATATGTTCCGGACTTCGTACCATGGGTTTATGATGGAGTGGCATATGATCTTGACATTGTGGTTGAGGAGGTACATAAGGCAGATAACGATACTAGGATCAAAGATCTGGACATGACCGAAGGCGGAGACGGTAGCGGTAACCAGGGGATGGATGGGAACCCTAGTGAGGTTGCTAGACATGAGAGACTGGCGACAAAGCCCGCTTAGCCAACACAGCCGCAGATAGATAAGGGGGCGGCCTCTTTGTCCACTTCCAGGGCCTCTCTCTGGTTTGGATCGTTCCAGGTGGTGTCTGCACCGAGTCGCCTTTGGGGTGACCAGGTGGAGATGGAGGATCTAGAAGAGAGCATGACGTTGGACATGATGGTCGAGCAACAGTGGCAGGAGGCATTTGATGGTCCCTCGCACGTGTCACCACAGAGGCGGCAGTTTTCTCCAGCAGAGGTGGACGCGGTTCACATCAGGCAGGAAACCCAAGGGACCACTCCGTCTCTACGTGTGCAGGAGGGGGAGGAGGGCCGATTAGAAGAGGTTGTCCAGCCACCTGCGGCAGACGTTGCTGACCCGGCCGGTAGGCCGGATATGGCAGCGCATACGCCTCGATCTACATCGCCACATCCGACCAGCACATCACAGGAGGTGTCATTGTCGGTTGGGACGGAGGGCCGTCCCACAGAGCTTAGCGCACCATATGTCAGGGTGGACAATGCACCGAGGGTCAGTCCGGGAGGCCACTGTCTCCCACTGCTTCAAACTCGGTCGGGCATATGGCAGGTGGCCACAGCCCGGGCGGTGTCACTATGGAGGATGTGATCGCTTTTGGTGGGATTCCAGACCATATGCCCGGTGACCGATGCTTCAGTCATCGGATTCAGGCCCAACCGGATGCATACGACATACAACTGGGGTGAGCCATGTGGGCCGCCAAGCTTCGAGACATCAAAGCAAATACATGTATGTCAGTTAATACTAGTTGTTCCATTCTGCACTTTTCTGAACATGAGATCACAGATAAAGCTCACAACTTAGGGATATCTCTTGGTAGTAATGGCAAAGAAACCGCCAAATCCATTAATGACCTATTAGATTTAGAAGCGAATAGAGCCATGGATTTAATTCGAAACATAGTAGCGGTCAAACCTATGAACAATTCCAATATTAATAATCTTGGGGTTACTGCGTTACAGAGTCGCTGTGAGGATCTGGTTCCCACAGAAGGCTAAGAAAATTAGGAGGATTATGTGGTTTCAGAGGGGTATATGGCCCCTTTGCAAACAGATGTCAGTTTTCTACCACTGGTCATGAGGACGTAGAGGGGATGAAGGATAAACCAAAAAGAATCTGGAAGAGGAAGGTTTATACTACATCGACAGTGTGTAGGAGTGCGAGAGTAAAGCAAAAGAAAAAATATCCAAGATGACATATGGAAGGAATCTTTTGGAATAGCAGAGGTCTAGCAGACTTGGCTAAAAGAAGATTCCTTAGGGAAGGTTCGATAGAGCATAAATTGTATTTTATGGCTTTATTAGAGACATGTAGAGATAATTTCACTTCACAATTTCTCAACACCATTTCAGGTCGGGTTGATTTTGATTTGCACTGTCTTCCTCCAAGAGGTCGGTCCGGAGGGATCTTACTTGGGGTGAAGTGTGAATCATTAGAAGTGTTGATTGTGGTTTATGGAGATTTTACCGTCAAATTTCGTGTAAGGTCGAAAGTTGATGGTTTCATATGGTCTTTGGTGGCCGTCTATGGCACGGCCCAACCAGAGCTTAAACTGGATTTCCTTGCAGATTTGGTGAGAATATGTGCGGATGAAAGACTTCCCATTCTAGTTGGGGGGGGGGGGAGGAGACTTAATATCATTAGGAGACAAGATGAAAAAATAATGACAATTTCGATGGAAGATGGTCATATATGTTCAATACGATCATTGAAAGTCTTGATTTGAGGGAGATTGACCTCACTGGGAGACAATTCACATGGGCAAACTCTTTACCAACTCCTACTTCTGAAAAACTGGACTGGGTTCTCAGTAGTGTTAAGTGGGAACACAAATTTCTTTTTGTAACGGTTCACACTTTACATAGGGCCATCTCCGCTCACACCCCATTGTTGGTCGATTCTAGGGAAGCGACCCATGTGGGAAATAAAAATATTTTCTCTTTCGAATTAGGATGGTTCGAGAGGGAAGGATTCATGGATCTCATTGTAGCATAACGGGCCAAGGAGTCGGTGGGTCTTCTAGTATTGATAGATGGCAAAACAAAATCAGACCCTTGCGCCAATTCTTGAGAGGATGGGACAAGAATCAAAGTGGTTTATATAAAGTTGATAATGAGTGACTGATACAAATTATTAATAAGCTTGATCTAAGAGCGGAAGCCACACTTCTTAATATGTCTGACCGGAATATTATGAATGAGGCAGATATGAAGTTACAAGCTCTTTTGAGAGAGGAGGAGATGAAATGGGCGCTTAGAGCGAAGGTTTCTAAGATCGTCCAAGGGGATAATAATACCTAATTCTTCCATCTGATAGCTAATGGGAAGCATAGAAAGAAGAAAATTATTCAACTTGAACAAGATGAGTGTACAATTGTAGGGCATGAAAACCTTAAATTGTACATCTTCAATTATTATAAGAAGCTTTTCGGAGCACCCGAAGAAAATTTTGTGTCTCTAGATGAGAGCGCGATTGGGAATATACCTCAGCTCAACCCAGAAGAGAATGGGGTGTTGTCTGCTCTATTCACTGAGAAAGAGGTGTTTGACGCAATAACACAAATGAAACAAAATAAGGCCCCCGGATTAGATGGGTTACCGGCGGAATTTTATAAGAGATGTTGGCATATCATTAAGGGAGATCTTATGCCTATGTTCCAGGACTTGTTCGTAGGTCACTTACAGTTATTTCACCTAAAATTTGGAACAATAATGTTGTTGCCAAAGAAGGTGGAGGCTACTCGCATTGAGCAATTCAGGCTGATTTGTCTTCTCAATGTAAGCTTCAAGATTTTCACCAAGGTTGGTATGATCTGGGTGAAAACTTGCCTTCAGCTCCTGCTAAGGCCGGCGGTGGCGGCGCTATCTACGTCGTTCCCTTCTTGAAGGCATCGCCGTGGAGAAGTTCAAGGCCGCTCTTTGCTACCTCCAGGGAAACCCCAGATCGGATGATCGGACGACGGTGCTCTGGTGTCGTTCCTCCCTTGGGGGCGTCATTCTTGGAGGTACACACGTGATCGAGGGACCATATGACGGATTCTTTGGTGGAGGGGTGCTTCATCCTACACACTGATGGCGACGGATCTTGATGGCGTGGCGCAGTGCAGATTCGGAGTTCGCTGTGGGAGGATGGACTCGCGCAGGAGGACGACGCTGCTGAGCGTCGTGGTGGCGTCGATGACATAAGGACCTGGCACAGTTCATGCAACAGTACAGCTCTGAAGATGGATTGGTGGCAGGTGGCTGCGACAGCCTCATACCCGACATGCGTCCTGGTTGAGGAGTGCGCCGGACTAGTAGGTGCCCCATACCCGGCAGGCGTCCTGGTTGGGACCTTAGGTCTTAGATGTTTAGGTTTGACTGCAATGTCTGTTTGTTATTAGGCCCAGACTATATGCGCCCCTTCATCAATTGGATAGGCGTAGCGATAGTTGTTGCTTAGACGGTGGCTTTAGTCTTGCTGTTGTATGGCTTTGTAAGGTCTTGTGAGAATAATTAATAAAGTGGCCGTATGCATCGCCCAGATGCAGAGGCCCGGGGTCATCCTCCTTTTCTAAAAAAAACGGATATCTCATTCGGTAGTTCAACCAACTCAAACTGCTTTCATGCCAGGGCGTCACATCCTAGAAGGGGTTTTGATCCTACATGAAACTCTCCATGAAATTCATACGAAGAAACTAGATGGTGTTATCTTCGAAGTGGACTTTGAGAAAGCATATGATAAGGTCAAATGGCCGTTCCTCCAGCAAGCCTTACGTATGAAGGGGTTCAATGAGTCCTGGTGATCTCAGATGGACACGTTCATACAGAAAGGCAGTGTTGGGACAAAGGTAAATGATGACACGGGGCATTATTTTCAGATACATAAGGGGTTAAGACAGGGGGAATCCATGTCTCCTGTCCTGTTCAACATAGTAGCGGATATGTTGGCAGTCCTTATTGGCCAGGCTAAAGAGAATGGACAAGTAGGAGGACTCGTTCCCCACCTGGTAGAGGGGGGTGTCTCCATTCTACAATACGCCGATGACACTATTATTTTCATGGAGCATGACCTTGTGAAAGCCAGGAAAATGAAGCTTGTGTTATGCCTATTTGAGCAATTGTCTGGACTAAAGATAAACTTTAACAAAAGTGAATTGTTCTGCTTCGAAAGAGTGAAAGAGGAACAAGATGAGTACAGACAATTGTTCGGATGTGAAATGGGATCCTTACCATTTATTTATCTAGGAATCCCCATTCATCAAAGTCTTTTAATGAATAAGGAGTGGAAATGTATAGAAGATAGATTTGAAAAAGACTAAGCTGCTGGAAGGGCAAGTTCATGTCTTACGGAGGTCGACTAGTTTTGATATATTCGGTTTTGACAAGCTTGCCAATGTTCCTTTTATCTTTCTTTGAAGTGCCAATAGGGGTACGGAAAAGATTAGATTTCTATCGATCCCGCTTCTTTTGACAAAGTGATGAGGCTAAGAAGAAATATCAATTGGCTCGATGGGATATTATTTGCAGACCAAAAGACCATGGTGGGTTAGGGATCGAGAATTTAGAGGTAAAGAATAGATGCTTGCTTAGCAAATGGCTATATAGGTTATCGGTTAAGACCGAGGGTATGTGGGTACAAATATTGCGGAATAAGTACTTACGTACCAAGATTTCTGCCAAGGCTACAGCTAGGCCTATGGACTCGCCTTTTTAGAAGGGGTTAATGAGGATAAAGATAACCTTATTCCAACGGGTAAAGTTCATAGTAGGTAATGGTACCAAGACTAGATTCTCGGAAGATACGTGGCTAGGGGAGATGCCCTTGGCTCTGCAATATCCTTCTCTATATAATATTGTGCAACATAAAGAAGACTATGTCGCCACAATATTAAGTTCGGTACCGTTTAATATCCAATTTAGGAGATCCCTAGTGGGGGAACATTGGAACGATTGGTTGCACCTGGTTTGCAGGTTGATGGATGTTCAACTATCGAACCATGAGGATACGATTCGCTGGAAGTTAGTTGCGAATGGTTCCTTTTCAGTGAAATCTATGTATCTGGACCTAATTAATTCCGGCCCATTGTCTAGATCATTGCACATATGGAAGATTAAAGTTCCGCACCGAATTAAAATATTCATGTGGTTCGTTCACAAAGGAATCATACTGACCAAAGATAACGTGCTGAAAAGAAATTGGGTTGGTAATTCTAAATGTTGTTATTGTGATCAAAATGAAACGATTAAACACCTCTTTCTCGACTGTCCACTTGCAAAATTATTATGATGCTCAATACATATAGCTTTTAGCATTCATCCCCCAATGAGCATCAACACGTTATTTGGGACGTGGGTTAATGGTGTGGACATACATATAGCCAAACATATTTGAATAGGGATATGTGCACTATTTTGGGCGATATGAAATACTAGAAATAATTTGATTTTTAGTGGGACAAACTTCACTATTTTTTTGCAGGTTATCTAGAGAGCTACAACTTGGATCCGTATGTGGTCATTACTTACTCATGCAGACTACACGCAGCTTTTGGTTATTGGGTGCAACCGTTGGAAGGCGGTAGCACATGCTATTTTCAACAGATTTGAATGGCGAGCTAATAATAGGCTAGGTGTATAGGCATCGTAGCCTGTTCTTTATCGTCGGACATGGCATCTTTTTTTACGGTATCTTCGTTTTGCACTCGGATTGTGAAACTTTTGTGGATCTCAAACTTTGTTACACTTTTATTAATATAATGTGGCTGCATGCATTGATTGATGCAGAGGTCGGAGGTTTTCCTTCTTTTCAAAAAAAGGTGTTGGGTGGTGAGAAAAGGCTCTTTGTTTCAGATTTTTTTGTGAGCAGGACTACCATCGGCCTCTGTATCAATTAATTGATGCACGCAACAATTTCTTACTATTTTCTCTAGTTGTTCTTGTCTACATGGTTTTTCTTGTGCACACTGCCCCGCTCCTCGTCGTCTCATTCCACTAGAAAAACACCTAGCTTGATTTTATATATAAAGCCCCAACAAACAAGCATCAAAGTCATAGAACACCATCGAAAGTACACAATATAAGTTCATTTGTTTGAATTATAGACTCAAAAGGACTGCAAATATCTGCACCGGGCCAGGCCATGGAACAAATCTCAATAGAGCTGGATGGCCAGGATAACGAGTGTTTATAAGCTCGGGAGCAACCACACATTTCTGATTGTAAAACCAGAAGTTGGTTCTCAAATGCGTCAGGAACAATCTCTAACATGTACTTGAAAAAGGAGGATAACTCTCGGCATCTGCGGCGGAACATGGTCGGCTCTTGCTCATTATTTATCCCGATAGACATTTTAGTTAAGAAACTACTATCTGCTAGACATTTTATATGATGTATATGAAGCTGTCAGCTATGTATCGACACACGTATATATGGTTGCCCTTTCCCTTGCATAGCATGCCAACTTGCAACCAAATTCAGCGCCATTTGGTTATTGATTTCGGTTGGGGGTTACCTGATGAGCCCGTAGAGTCAACTGATATTATACATTTTGATGCAGCAAAGTCAAATAGATAGTCCCCACAAAAAGAAAAGAAAAGGTCAAACACACGCATAGAGTTGAGAGAGGGAGAGAGAGAGAGAGAGAGAGAGAGTAAGATGGGAATTGTACTCCTCTGTGATGGTGACGGTGACGGTCCATTAGGCTAGTCATTGTAGGGAGTAATTTAGACTAATTTCATCAAACGGCACTAGTATATAGTATTACTATCTCTATAGTGTAAACAGGTAATATCATAGATAGTTGCATTTTTAAAAAAAGAATATATTAATATCGTGAAGATATCAATTACACTCAGCCTGTGCACCAACAAGAAATCAAAAGGACATCCAAGATGCACACATAAAAAAAAAGACCTCGCCACAGTGATCAACTCCTCTCAGCAGCAACACAAACCATCACCAAAGACAATACCTGGAAAACATAAAAGGTCTCCAAAAGCGACGCCTTCAAGAAGGAAACAATGCATAAACGCCGTCGCCTGATCCAAGATCATATGTTTTCACCTTGGAGAAAGAGCGAGCTCTCAAAACAATGCCTTCAACAAGGCAATTGCTAGGTACAACTAATGAAGGCCAGACCTTAGGTTTTCACCCTGAAATTCACGACCGTCCACCTCAAATGAGCACCAAGAAAAATGAAATCCTCCAGTGTTGCCGCCCCCCTTCTCCTACTGAAAGTTATAAAACACCTGTTGACTCCATCGCCTTCAAGGCCCCCTTCACCTTTACTAATCCTCCGACCTCAGCCATCAATACTTTCTCTGGTGCTGGTTATGCCATGAAAATCTAGATGCCTGACATATCCCTTGGTGACAACAAACAACATAGCTTCGCGAGCGTCCTTCTGGAGCCATGTAGGCTCATATGGACGCACATGACCGGATCCTATCCAATCCAGATATCTTTGGGCAAAATATCTAGCATTAGTTCCGGTACACGTCGACGACCAGATCGAGGAGGGCCGATCATGCAGATCGCTGCTGTGATGCGATATGAACACAAGGACCATCGCCGTGCGCCCACGTAAAGCTCAGCCGCCACAAGATCAGGAGCGCACGTCCATCAGAGAAACTGCACTGCGTCTCCTAATCGAATCACTGTGCCCGCATTGAGCATGCTGGCCGGCCGCCACATCTGCAAGAAAAGGACCGTCGCATTCAGCATGATCCCAGATCATGTGTTGTCGCCATGTCCGAAGAACAGCTGTGTTGCCGCATCACAGTCCCCCATGGCAGTAGCTGCAGCAACCACCAGATCGATCCAGCAGCTGCAACTAGATCGATCTAGCGGCCCATGCGGGACCTCGCTGCCCAATCTAGGGGCCGCCGCATGCACACATGTGGTGCGCGCCATGGTGACCACGGTCCATCACGACAGCCACCACTACACCTCCACCCAT
>NC_057813.1:168022329-168033219 GCF_018294505.1 Triticum aestivum
AGAGACTAGCGGCACTAGGTTTTGCCCCCCGAGTCGCCAGGAGTGGGCGACGCGAGGGTGGAGTTGTCTTGTTGGGCGACCTGACGATCCAAGGTGGACGGGATGGTTGCATTTGTTAGCTTACAGACTCATTTTTCTTGACTCTTTGCTTGTACGCACGAGGGCAGCCATCGCTAGGATTTCGGTTGCCTCCCACCGCGCAGCTGCCGGCCTGCCTCATCTCATGTGGCCTTAGGGCCATGAAGATGTGGTGGATCTCAGTCTTTGTTGCTGGGAGGGCTTCATTTTAGGCGTTTTTTTTTGAGTTTTGTTAGCGTTTGTGTTCTTAGAAAGGCGAGACAACGGTGGCTTCCTGAAGATAGAATTAGATTCTTTCCATCTAGCCCCTGTCGCGGTGGTGCTTTGTCTCCGGTGAATCTCACGGGATTCGGTCGGCGTTTGTCTTTGGTCGATCCGCTTGGATCCGATATTCGTTCGTATACGTTTGTTTGTTTAGAGGTTGGATGCTTCCGATTTATATATGCTTCTCTTTATCGATGATGGTTGTTGTTTTGGTGCGCTGGTCCCTTGGGGCTTAGCGCGGTGACTTCCCGAGTGTCTATTATAACAAGGTTTGCCCAGCTTCGATGATGGAGGGGCGATGACGGCGATGCACGCTCCAGTGCTTGTAGCCGTCGCTAGGTGGTCTAAGAATCTGGATGTAGTTTTTACTTTTGGTGTTCTTTGTACTATTTTGACAGTTGATGAACAGATCGAAAGTTTTCTTGAAAAGACTCTTTTTTTCTTGGGAAGTGCTATGTGATGGTAACATATTATGTTACCACAAACGCATCTCTTCTCATTAACTACATGCCACATAAACAAATTTGTCTTGGGGTGTGTTATGTTAGGGCATCTCCAACACTAACCCGTAAATTGGCTCCTGCATTCGTCTGCGGACAGGGGGACCAGTCCATGTACACGGATACGGCAAGTCGGCCATCCGACGCTATCCGCATACTTTCAAACCGCATTTCAACTAACTAGATAAAATTCATCACAATTTGGATAGAAAATAGCACACATCATCCATACATAGCATGCAAATAAGTCTAGTACAATGGTGGTTCAAATTCAACGAGATTAACTAGATCTTCAACAAGTTTATGATGAACAGATCGTGTCATCCCACACATACCGCCCCTTCAGTTTAACCCAATAGTGTATGTGTGTAAATGACCTTCCTTCTATCCCGTGGTTCATCATGAAAATGGGTACGGGCTACACAATGTGTAGAGTAACATTGATTGAATGAATGGTTCAATCAACAAGTTGAACAATAAAAAGCAAAACTTACGATATCCTTAGATGCGGCGTGCAATGTCCATCTTGCCTCCAAACGATCAACCATGCCACATAACTTGGTGATGGTGTACCATCCATACGATAATGACTTCACATTGCATTCATCGATGATGTGCATGCCGTAGGGCGCAACCTGCTTTCGAGAGCGAAGCGAATCATGCACGCGCTGCCAGAAGAGCCCCCTCGTGTTCCTGCCAACGAAATCCGTGGATACGGCCAACCACGCATCGTACAACAAGTCATCCTCATACTCGAGTACTCCGTTATCCTTCGTACTCCAAAAAAACATGAACTTCGAAAATAAGCTCAATGGCATTTGGCCGAACACCTGCCGGGCGTGGTGCCCGCCATGGATGTCGTCGACAAGGGGGCCGGAGTTACCTAGTTGTGGACGGATCCTAGGTGGCCGGCGTCTTAGTACAATGCTAGCGGGCGCGTGGTGGTGGTTGCAGACGTCCGACAATGCCTAGGTGGCAGCCTGAGAGGTACAATGGTGCCGTCGAAGGAGGAGGGTGCAGATGCAAAGTAAGAGGGCAGGGGCGGAGTGGAAGAGAATGGGAGCGGGGGGATTTGGGTGGTCCGGAGTGTCGGAGTCCTATGTGGCTGCTGTTTTGACTCCTGCAATTCCCCCTCCCCCCTACACTTTGCGAGAAAAAATGTGTCCGGACCGCTTGACGGACCGATACAGACACATATTGGATGGCAAAACATGCCCGGACCGCGTGGTCCGCATGCAGACGGTTTGAGAGTCCTTTTTGGAGAGCTAAGTTACCCCGCTACGACCAGCCTTATGCTATTGTTTGGGCTTTCAGGGATTATCCACGGCAGATTCTCAACCTCTCGACGATGGTCCATTATGTTTAGCTATAGTGTCTGGTTTTCACTGCCCCTTGCCAGGGAATGCTTTGGATGTAAACTACCACGGCTGTTAATGGTCCCCTGTCTAAGTTATGTTGGCAGGCAGATCCATCTTACTTATGCTCTGCTTGTCGCCAAGATAAGAAGCCATCACCATTCTTTAATCTCTTTGTACGTGTCTGATACACGCCCTACTCATTAATGCACTTAATCTGGTGGCCGACTGTGATGACCAGGCATGTGAAGTCCATTAAATGGAGTTGATACGGGGAGTAGCATATTTAGGGACTGAGATCCGGTGACTTGCTGTGGGCGAGTCATCGGTGAACAGTACAGTGCCTTGCTCCCCTCTCTACACCGTCAGATCAAAAATCTATGGACAGATCTGTATGAACAGCAAAACAGCAGGCGAATTCCTGTAGCGCATGCACTGTAGTCGGGTCACTGTAGCCGGATTCCTGTAGCATAATCCATGTAGCATATCCTGTAGCTCATACACTGTACCTTTCAGCTGTTCACACGAATCTGTCCATAGATTTTTGATCAGACGGTGTGGAGAGGGGAGCAAGGCACCATACTGTTCACCTGTGACTCGCTCACGACAAGTCACCGGATCTCAGTCCCATATTTAGATCCTCTGACTTGGCAATCACAGCGTGACAGAGTGAATCACAGTCGTTGGCTCAAGAGAGCGTGCGTGAATCTGATGCTACAGTTCGTTGCACTGCCCAGGCTTATTTTCTGTAGAAACCCACTCTCATTGATTGCAAATTTTTATAGGTAGCTTAGGGCATCTCCAACAGGTGTAAAATAGGTGTTGGTAAATTTGCCACCTACTAGGATATAGTGATGATGTGGCATGTAATAAATGCGGAGAGAGAGCAAAATTGTATGTAGATTAACCAACAACCTTTGCACAAGCTTCAAGATGAAATAGAGAGCAATCACATTTATTTTCTCATCATCTATTGGATAACTTAGATACAACCCATTGGAGTAGTTGTATGATAGCTTGTTGGTTGATGACATGAACATTTTATCAATAAGACTAACATACAACCTGTTGGAGATGCCCTTAGGCTGGTTGTAATGGGAAGTATCATATATTAGTATCATGCATATGATACTAGTTCACGATGACTCATATTCATTTCTGTATAGTTTCCATGCATCTGTGATGTGAGACAGCGGGACCTTTTTTTAGGGAGGGCCTAGCATTATTAACTCAACAAAAAGTTTACATCACCAGCTAGTTTACCAAGGAGGAAACTAGGAGGATAACCATCTCAGGTACAACAGTTTTTATTATGGAGACTGAATTGAGCAAGCTCATGAGCCACTATTAGCCTCTAAGACTAGCCACAATGAGTAGTAACATAGACTAATAACATGCACATGTTACTAGTCTATGTTACTACCTCTATAGTGGGAGATAACATATGTGTGGTAACCTGTAACACTTCATTTATTAAGCTATAGACTCATTTTGCCTTGATATGTGTGATATTACTCATTAACTAGCTATGTTATTATTTTCTTTTCTTTCTTCATTTATTGCTTGCCACATCATTTATTTTATCTAGATATGTATGATGTTACTACCTATGTTACTCTCACTGTGGGTAGTCTAAAGCAGTGCTTAAAATTGACCTTCCCAATAATCATAGCCAAGTCCAAGCACTCTGCCTAAATTGTGTCGTGACGTCCTACCATCTATTATGACCCGTGCAAAAGTTGATTACTTCCAAAGAATCTGATTTGATTGCATGAAATCTCAGGGAGTTAGCAAATGCTAGTCCATCCCTCACGGCAAGAACCTCAGTAGTAACGACATCAACAACATAAGGATAATACGCACATGCAAAAGAACTTTGAAGGCTCCGACTAGGCAACAGAGACTTATAGCAGTTTTGATGGCTCCGACAGGAATTGAGTTGGTGGCTCTAAATGAAAGTTAGGCATAACAGATTTTTCTCTATAAAGGAGTCAGAGGCTCCGAATGGATGAGAGTTTGTGGCTTTGTACAGTGTAAAATGTGAGAGATAGTTTGGAAATGTTGGAGGTGTTTGAGTGAATTTGGAGTTTGATCTCTAAGCACTTTACAAGAAAACTATCACCTCACAAATTTGATGGCCCTTTTGGTAGTATTGGCATACGTATGGACTCAATTTGACCTTCGATCACCAAAGTCTAAAAATGTATGAAATGGTCCTTACTCGTGCCACCACTTGTACGTACAGAATTTGGGGGGGGGGGGTTCTTTTGGAACTTGTACCAAAAATTACTCAATGTGAACATTAGTCCCTTTAATCAAGCTTTCATATATCATCAAAATTCAATAGGGCACAACAGATACATTTTCATGGCTTCAAAGGAACCTCGCTTGTTCAAGAAGATGATGCAAGGGTCTACGAATCTATGCAAGCATAGATCGGATGGTGGTGGCTCAACACCCGAGCCAAAAAGGACGAAGAAGAAACTGACAAGAGAGAGCCTCATAGGTGATTCCTTCGTCATGGTGCTTCAAGGGACTGATGTCAAACTAATCGAGTGGTGGTAAGGCTTGAGGTAGCCATGGACCACAACAGTGTTTGGGCCACCCGTGGGATGTCGTCAACGTTCACGACACACATATGGTTCCATGTTGGGCGCGCCAAGCCCATCCACATATGTGGCGGTGCCTCCTTTCGCTCATCCCATCTTCCCTACTGCCGGCGGCGCCTCCCTCCTCTCATCCCGCCACTGTCCAACCTCCAAGCGCCAACGCCTCCCATGGTTAATATTGCTTGCAAGCGCCAAAGCTCATGCACTTTCGTCACCCACAGTTTCGGAGTCATCCTCCTTGCCCGCTACGTGACAACTTGATGTGGGTTGTAGCTGATGGCAGTGGTCAAGCGGGAGGGCCTACAACGCGATGGTGGTGGCGAATTCGGTTGAGAGGTGGCACATCATGTTTGTGAGGTTGATGTGGAGGGAATGCAGATCCGATTAAGGCTCTCGGGGATGTGAGACCAATGGTTAGTTCGGTAGGACTGTAGGGGTATGGCATGGTGGCAGTGACAATGTATCCTGTTTGTTCCTCTCATAGCCTCGTAGCACACGGGAGCACGGGGTGAAGGCCAGCAGAATGAGTGGTGTGCTCGGCTAGGCTTGATGGATGGTGTCGTGGTTCTAAGTCTGACAGTAGTGTAGGGGGTACTAAGGGAGAGGAAAGATCCTAGCTATGGGGTAGTTGTACACGCAAGAGTTTTACGAGTTCAGGCCCTTCTCACAGGAAGTAACAGCCCTACGTCTCGGTTCCCGGAGGCGGCCGACTGGATTATATGCGTGTGAGTTACAGGGGTGCGAACCCTTTACAATGAGGAGGGGGGTGGCTTATATAGAGTTCGCCAGACCCCTCCAGCCCTCAGTTATGCAGGGTTTAACGTACATTAAGACAGGGGGTTACTGGTAACGCCCACATAAAGTGCTATGAAGACCATTAAGGCTACTTAATGACAGACCGTTACCCACAGAGTGACTTGAGGTCTCTGGCCGTCGCGTGATTAGCTTCATGGTCGAGTGATTAGCTTAAATGGTCGAGTGTTCTCGAGTTTGTCGAGTGGAACACCTCTAGGTCGACTGACAGGTGGTTTCTTCTAGAGATGTCTTTGGGTAGGGTAGTTTAGACAGGTCCATGACCCTACCCTAGGTACATAGCTCCATCATTAGCCCCCGAATGGATCGAGGTTTGAGTGGGGAAGGAGTTGAGAATTCTTCCGACCCATTTTTGTGCTATGAGTATGTCTTGTCTTGGATCAATGAACTTTAGGTGACAACGTCAACTTCTTTTTCAGTCACCTTGATCCATTCTTTATATCTGTCGAGTGGAGTTTTCGCTTGGAGAGCTCCGAGTGACAGAGCGGAGGAGATCTTCCGCCTGACAAGTTGTTCTGCAACCCGCGGATTTTGTGGGATTCGAATTTTGGGAAGTGCACGGGACGGGGCGAGACCGCAGCAATTGGACGGGATACGGCAGGGACGCCTCGATCTCCGCGCCACCTTTTTCGCCACGTATCGCGCGCGCGACTGTTGCGGGATTTGACAGGATCGCCCGGGCCTACATGTCAGCCACTCGGAAGCAGCCTTATATAAAGCGCCGGACGGGTTTTTTTGAACAGTGCGCCTTCATTCCCCCCTCTCTTCTCCGGATTTCTCCGCCGCGCTCGCCTCTGCCCTAGCACCGCTGCTGTGTGCACACTTCGCCGGCGACAATGGTGAAGGAGAAGACGGCGGCTTTGGAGCGAGCGAAGAAGGCGACGGCGAAGGCGAAGGGGAGACCGACCAGTCGTGGCGGATCCTCGTTGCGCACCGGTCTGCCGCAGGGCTGGATCCAGGGCGACTGGATCCGCTCGACCATCCACCAGAACGATCTTGACGACCTGGCCGATGAGGGACTGATCCCTCACGAATCAGCAAGGCTCCCGGGGAAGGAGTGGCATCCGCAGCCTCAAGAGGGTGAGTGTGTTCTCTTAGCCAGTCATGTTGACCGTGGGTTTTCATTGCCGCCCTACCCTTTCTTTCGAGGGTTTCTGAACTTCTTTGGGGCACAACTCCACCACTTCACACCCAACTCCATCGTGTATCTCGCTGCCTTCATATCTTTGTGTGAGAATTTCTTGGGTTGTCGGCCGCATTGGGGCCTTTTCAAACACATCTTCACATGTCGCTCCCAAACGGTGAAAAAGGCCAATCCGAGTGACCAGAGAACCCAGGTGATCCAGATGTGCGGGGGTCTTGCAGTCCAAATGAGGGGTAAAAGTGCCTTTCCAGCCATGGTCCTTCTTGAGTTGGTCCAAGGGTGGCAGTCGACCTGGTTCTACTGCCAAGACCAGCCGGCGCCAGGGCAGTCGACTGGTCTCCCTCCTTTCTCCATGGATCGAGTGAGCAAGCCGTCCTGTTTGAAGGTGGTCCCGGAGGAGAAGGCTCAGGTTAAGGTGCTGGTCGAGCGTGTAGTCCAACTTATCCGTGACGGGGTGACTGGCATGGATCATCTGGAGGTTTTCCTCCACCGACACATTCAACCGCTTCAGTATAGAGACCATCCGATGTGGATGTATTCTGGCACTGAAGACACCACTCGGGTCCACCCGGAGGAGGTCGATGATGCCACACTAGAGAGGTGGATGACTGCCATCACAGGGAACAAGGACAACCCCCGAGGAGCCAGGAGGATCCCTCCACTCGACCAATCATACGAGCCAGACAAGGTCCGATTCTGTTTCTCCGACTGTGATCCTACTTCTTTCATTCTGCTTTGCTAGAGTTCGGTCGACTGACTTTTGTCTTGTTTGTTGTCTTCCAGGTAACTACCGAGATGTACTCGACGCCGAACGGGGCGCAAGAAGATCGAAGAGGAGGAGGGGAGTGGAGGTCAAAGTCAGGAGGAGTGGCAATCCGATGGCGAGGAGGATTAAGAAGACGACAGTACTGGTGAGGAGGAGGAGGAGGAAGAGGAGGAGGAAGTCGACCCTCCCCGCATGAAAGGCGATCCAAGCTCGCCCATGACCCCGCAGTCGAGCGTGGCAAAGCAACTGTGCCCGTTGGGCAGTCGACGAAATGCCCTCGGACGACCTCTTCGGCGCCGACTGAGAAAGCGTCGAAGCAACCTCGAGCGACGTTATCAAAGCCGGCGAAGGCCCTGCCGAAGATGAAGATGGTGATTCCCACTATTTCTGGGTAATAGCAGAATTTGTGTTTTCTCGTTTGGCATGAATAAGCTCTTGGTCGACTCGTTGGCTAACCGACTGATTGCTGGAATCTGCAGTGCTGCTACCTCTAAGACCTCAGTCAGGAACGAGGATCAAGAAATGGAAGATGCTGCCACCTCCAACCTTGGTACGGTCTCCGTCGTTTTGCTTTCGGTCGATTGGATCTTCATCTTTAACCTTGAATCCTTCTTGTAGCTCTACCTCATGTCATTGATCTCCCTGATGACGATGATGAGGAGCCACTGAGGCAGAGGAGGAATAAGAAGGCTCCTGCTGGCAAGACTGCTCAGGTTGTATCAGCACCTGACATGCTGGTTTCGGAGGGAGGCAACGTCACTCGGGCTACCGTGTCTTTTGCTGTGCCGCTGGCGAGTGCTCGCCCTTCGTCGTCGAGTGCTGATCCGCCTTCTCTTTTCGCCACGCACCATGTCCCAGAGGACCAATCAAGCACTGCTAATGAAGCTATACGCCAAGCAGGGGTCATGATGGAACAGGTGAAGGCGATCCGAGACGCCAGCCAAGCAGCTTACGATGCCAGCTCAGCTCTTCAGAGCAATGTCCAGGTTAGTTGAACACCGCTTGTTCTATTAGGATATGCAATCTGAAGATTTCCTTTCCGAAGATCTTTGAGTCTGTACACCCACTGGGTGTGTCGATTAGTTTTTTGAACTTTTTGAACTGGTGGGGGCACGCTGAGTGCACCCACTGGGTGTAGTCCCCGAGACTATGGTCGACTGCTGGCAGTCGACGGTGGTCTGTGTATTTCGAATTTCCTCATTCCAACTTCGGTGGTCGGTCTGGATAAACCATGTCGAACGGAATCTTTGAACCGGTGGGGGCACACTGAGTGCACCCACTGGGTGTAGTCCCCGAGACTACGGTGGACTGCTGGTAGTCGACTGTAGTGTGAAGATCCTGTTTTTTTGGGTAGATCATGATGAGACCATGACTGACTGCTGGCAGCTAGCTATGGTTTTGGAACCACAATCTCTTTGTTCCTTTTGGTTGACTGATCAGATTAAGTCGATAAAACCAGTGGGGGCACGCTGAGTGCACCCACTGGGTGTAGTCCCCGAGACTACTGTTGAATATTTTGATTCGACTGTAGTCTTAGAAATCCTACGGTTTTTCTCTTAGTTACTCGGAAGTAACATCTCTTTGATATATGTCGACTGACTCTTTGCAGAAATCTTGCGAACTTGTGGCTCGTTACACTGAGTTGGAAAAGAAACATATCCAGCTCGACCTTGACTTAAAACTTGTTCAGGAGAACTTTTAGAAGGCGTAGGACGAGGCAAAAGGTACGATTGGTGAGAACTTGACGACTGTTTCCCTCCTTCCGCACATTATTGATTCTGACCTCCTTGTCATTTTGCAGAAAAAACGAAGGAGGCTCTGAAGAAGGACCAGGAACTTGCTGAAGCGTAGAAGGTGGCTCTAGACAAAACGAAGCTTGCGGAAGAGAAGCTGGCTTCAGTCGGCAAACTTGAAGAAGAGAATGCTAACCTGAAAGCTGCTCTCGACGCGGCCAATAAGGAAGTCAGCCGTCTGAAGAACGACAAGATTGCTCTGAGTGACAAGGCTAGTGAACTGGTGGGGAAGAAGAATGATCTGGAAGCTTATCTGGGAGGGCTCGCCAAGAAGTTGTTCCTCATGCTTGAAGGTAACCTTTCTCACTCGACTGACTTGTTACCGTTGATTCGTCGCGGAACTGCTGGTTTATGTTTGACTTGTGTGTACAGAATTCTGCCAAAATCTCGAGGAGGAGACCAGTCGAGTGGAGACAGGACTGGATCCCATCAACTCTCCTGTGAAGGATGACGTTGCCATGAACGTGCTCCGACTGGAGTCACGAGTCGCTGGTGTGGTTGACTATCTTGCCCGACTAAAGGTTGCGGCGTCGTGAATCGACACAACACTCTGGCCAGGGGAGACGCTTCAGAACAACCTTGAGTCTTTGATGACTTGACTGAATGAAGTCCCAAGCCAAGTGCAAGAATGGAAGAAGTCTTCTGCCAGGTACGGTGCTGATGTAGCTCTGTCTTTAGTCCGTGTTCACTGCAAAGATGCACGAGAGGAAAAGTTGGCGTCCCTCAAGGTGGCCAATACTAAGAAGCATGACTTCCGATCCTTCATGGAGACATTCATTGCTGCTGCCACTCGGATTGGTGACGGAATCGACCTGGACGAGTTTGCCGCGCCTTCCAGTCCTCCACCGGAGGAGTAAAAAACTTCTATGCTTGATGCCTTAAATTTGCCTCGGAATGCCGAGTGGTTTTTGTAACCGATAAACTTTAACAGGCTCGATGCCTGAGCACTTCTGGACCCGTAGGATGCTATCTGAACTTGGGTTTGCGGTTGAATATGTTTGCATTTGTCTTCAAACGAACATAGTTCTTCGCTCGGAATATATTTTTGTGCTTGGGACATACTCTTGTAGGTTGGAGCACAGATCGCAGTCGACTTACGTCCTTGCATCCCAGGATGAAGCGCACATTGTATTTGTGCCGAAGCTCGAAGGAGAAGGTAGCAGTCGACCTGCACCTCGTCGTCCTTGTAGAGCGCATGTTGTATTTGTGCCGAAGCTCCGAGGAGAAGTAACAGTCGACCTGCACCTCGTCGTCCTTGCGGGTCGGAACAATTTTCATACTTAGGCGAGTGCTGGACTGCAGCTAAGCCTCCGAGTGAGAGGCAGACTCACCACTCGATAGGATTTCGAACACTTAGGCGAGTACTGGACTGCAGCCAAGCCCCCCGAGTGAGAGGCAGACTCACCACTCGGTAGGATTTTCAATACTTAGGCGAGCACTGGACTGCAGCTAAGCCTCCGAGTGAGAGGCGGATTCACCACTCGGTAGGATTTTCAACACTTAGGCGAGCACTGGACTGTAGCTAAGCCTCCGAGTGAGAGGCGGATTCACCAATCGGTAGGATTTTC
>NC_057813.1:168033761-168056525 GCF_018294505.1 Triticum aestivum
GAGTACTGGACTGCAGCTAAGCCCCCGAGTGGGAGGTTTGCTCTCCACTCGGTAGGATTTCAAACACTTAGGCGAGTACTGGACTGCAGCTAAGCCCCCAAGTGGGAGGTTTGCTCTCCACTCGGTAGGATTTCAAACACTTAGGCGAAACGGATTCGCAGCTAAGCCCCCGAGTGGGAGGTTTGCTCTCCACTCGGTAGGATTTCAAACACTTAGGAGAAACGGATTCACAGCTAAGTCTCCGAGTGAGAGGCTTGCTCGTCACTTGGCAGGATTTTTTTTTACAAACTTAGGCGGAACGGATTCGCAGCTAAGCCACCCACTGGGGGATTTCTTACATAAGCAAAAGCAGCAACAATTAATGGGAAAATTATAACACTTTTGTCTTTGATAAATAAACTACAGGAGTACTTTTATTACATCTCATCCGAGTGAGTATTTAAGTGTAAAAGGGGCGGAGCAGATCCGCGTTCCAAGCTCGTGGCTCGTCAATCTGGCGATCAATGTTGTAAAGACGGTACGCTCCGTTGTGGAGAACTTTGGTGACGATGAAGGGGCCTTCCCAAGTAGGGGCGAGTTTGTGTGGCTTCTGTTGGTCCACTCGGAGGACCAAGTCTCCTTCTTGGAAGGCTCGACTCTTCACATTTCTGGCGTAGAATCGATGCAAGTCTTGCTGATAGATGGTCGATCGGATCATGGCCATCTCTCTTTCTTCTTCTAGAAGGTCGACTGCGTCCTGTCGGGCTTGCTCTACTTCGACTTCAGAGTAGAGCTCGACTCGTGGTGCATTGTGAAGAAGGTCACTTGGCAGAACCGCTTCGGCTCCATACACCAGAAAGAATGGCTTCCAGTCGACCGATTTGGAGTAGTCCTCAACCCCAAAGAACTGATGGAAGTTCGTCGACCCATGCGCCTGCTGCGTGCTTGAGATCACGCATCAACCGGGGTTTCAGTCCTTTGAGAATTAGGTCGTTTGCTCTTTTGTCCATTCGACTGGGGGTGGGCGACTGAAGCATAGTCGACTCGCGTGCCTTGAGAACCGCAGAAGGCTTTGTATTGGTCGGAATCGAAGTTTGACCCATTATCGGTGATGATGCTATGTGGAACTCCATATCTGAATATCAATTCTCTGATGAAGCTGATGGCAGTGCCAACATTAAGATTTTTAATAGGCTTGGCTTCAATCCACTTGGTGAACTTGTCGACTGCCACCAGTACATGGGTGAAGCCGCTCTTGCCAGTTCTCAGTGGCCCAACCATATCTAACCCCCAAACAGCGAAAGGCCAGACGATTGGAATGGTCTTCAAGGCTGAGGCGGGCTTGTGCGACATATTGGAGTAGAACTGACATCGTTCACACTTGTCGACTATCTCTTTCGCCATTTCATTTGCTCTGGGCCAGTAAAAACCCGCTCGGTATGCTTTAGCCATGATAGTCCGAGAGGACGCATGATGGCCACAGGTCCCCGAGTGGATGTCGTTGAGAATTATCCGACCCTCTTCCGGCGTTATGCATTTCTGACTGGCTCCAGTCGCGCTTTCTCTATACAACTCTCCCTTCATGACAGTAAAGGCCTTGGATCGACGGACGATCTGTCGAGCCTCTTCTTCATTCTCTGGGAGCTCTTTCCTTAGGATATATGCGATGTAAGGCACTGTCCAGTCAGGAGTGATAACCAAAACTTCCATGATCTGGTCGACCACGACTACGACCTCGACTTCAGTCGGGACCGTGGCACTTTTTGGCTGCGGGGCTTCTTCGGTGAAAGGGTCCTCTTGAACCGACGTCGCGTGGATATGCTCCAAAAACACACCACTGGGAATGGCTTCTCTCTTGGAACCTATCTTTGCCAAATCATCGGCTGCTTGATTCTTCAGTCGGGGTATATGGTGAAGCTCTAACCACTCGAATTTCTTCTCCAGCTTTCTGACTGCATTGCAGTAACCCGTCATAGCTGGGCTTCTGACGTCCCACTCCTTCATCACTTGGTTAACCACCAAATCTGAGTCACCATAGACCATGAGGCGACAGACGCCGAGTGAAATGGCCATGCGCAACCCGTACAAAAGTGCTTCGTATTCTTCTTCGTTATTGGAGGAATCAAAGTGAATCTGGAGTACATATCTGAGCTTATCTCCTCGGGGGGAAACCAACACTACCCCAGCACCCGAACCATTCAGCATCTTAGAGCCATCAAAGAACATGGTCGGCAGTTGTTGTTCAGTCCACTCGGCGAAGAAATCTGCTATTGCTTGGGACTTGATAGCTTTCTTTGCCTCAAATCTGGTATCCAGGGGAAGGAGTTCAATCGCCCATTTTGCCACTCGACCAGTTGCATCTCTGTTGTGCAGAATCTCTGACAATGGGGCGTTGCTGACGACTGTAATGGTATGGTTAGAGAAGTAGTGAGCAACTTTCTTCGTGGTCATATAAATCCCATATACAAGCTTCTGATAATGAGGGTATCTTTGCTTTGATGGGGTCAGGACTTCAGAAATGTAATATACTGGGTGCTGAACTTTGAAGGCTTTCCCTTCTTCTTCCCGCTCGACAGTAAGTACTGTACTGACGACTTGTCCTGTGGCTACAATGTAAAGCAGCAAAGGCTCTTTGCTGATCGGGGCAGCAAGCACTGGCTGGGTGGAAAGCAGGGCTTTTAGCTCTGCAAACGCTGCATCAGCTTCAGGAGTCCACTCGAACTTGTTTGACTTCTTCATCAGTCGGTAAAGAGGCAATGCCTTTTCACCGAGACGAGAGATGAATCGACTTAAAGCGGACAAACAACCAGTAAGCTTCTGAACATCATGCACATGCACAGGTCTTTTCATTCGGAGTATAGTGCCCACTTTCTCTGGATTTGCGTCGATTCCTCGTTCGGAAATGAGAAAACCAAGTAATTTTCCGCCAGGAACTCCGAATGTGCACTTTGATGGATTAAGCTTGATATCATACCTCCTGAGGTTGGCAAATGTTTCAGCGAGGTCAGTCAGCAGGTCGGAACCTTTCCGTGAATTGACCACAATATCATCCATGTATGCTTCCACATTCCGACTGATTTGAGTGAGTAAACACTTCTGAATCATCCTCATGAACGTGGCTCCGGCATTCTTGAGGCTGAATGGCATAGTGACATAACAGAAGCACCCAAATGGGATGATGAAAGCTGTTTTGATCTCATCAGGTCCATACAGACGGATCTGATGGTACCCGGAATAGGCGTCTAAGAAAGACAGCCGCTCACATCCCGCAGTTGAGTCGACTATTTGGTCGATGCGGGGGAGAGGAAAATGATCTTTCGGGCAGGCCCGATTGATATGTTTAAAGTCAATGCACATGCGAAGTGACTTGTCCTTCTTGGGGACCATTACAACATTGGCGAGCCACTCAGAGTGGTAAATCTCTCGGATAAACTCTGCTGCTAAGAGCCGAGCTACCTCTTCGCCAATAGCCTTCCTTTTCTGGACGGCGGACCATCGCAGATGTTCCTTGACAGGTTTTTCCTTTGAATCGACTCGTAGACGGTGCTCAGCCAGCCCCCTGGGTACACCTGGCATGTCATAAGGTTTCCATGCAAAGATGTCCCAGTTCTCACGGAGGAACTGGATGAGCGCTTCTTCCTATTTGGGGTCGAGTGTTGTGGAGATATTAGTCGGAGCAGCGTTGGGGTCGGTCGGGTGGATGTGAACTAGCTTTGTCTCACCGGACGACTGAAACGCTGACTCTGTAGCGGGCTTCTTGGCTCGCAACAAATCACTCGGATCTGCATTTCTCTGGTGTTCCTACCACTCTTTTGCTACCATCTGAGCATCGACAATCTTTGAGCCTTTCTGAAAGCACTCTTCCGCCTTCTTCCGGTTGCCAGTAACAGTGATCACACCTTTGGGGCCAGGCATCTTTAATTTGAGGTACATGTAGCATGGTCGAGCCATAAAACGTGCATAAGCTGGCCTGCCCAGAATAGCGTGATTGGCGCTTTGGAAATCCACAACCTCAAATGTCAACTTTTCTTTGCGGAAGTTTTTGGAATCACCAAAAACCACATCGAGAGCAATCTGGCTGAGTGACGCGGCCTTGTTGCCAGGAATGACTCCATAAAAACTCATGTTGCTTGTGCTGAGTCTGGACATCGGAATGCCCATCCCTTTTAGTGTCTCTGCGTACAGTATATTCAAACTACTGCCGCCATCCATCAACACTTTAGTCAGTCGAGTGCCCTGGATGACTGGGTCGACCACCAGAGCTTGCCTCCCAGGGGTGGCTATGTGCGCCGGGTGATCAGACTGGTCGAATGTGATGGTCGTTTGAGACCACTTCAGATAATTGGGTGTCGCCGGAGCAACCATATTCACCTCTCGGTTTATAACTTTCAGTCGACTTTTGCTCTCAACGCCAGCAAAAATCACCAGAGTGGAATTGACCTGAGGATATTCCTCGTCACTATCCCCCTTGTCCTCAACTTTGTCCGACTCCTTTTCCTTATCCTTGGACTATTTCCCTTGGAACTGCTGTATCAAGAGTCGACACTGTCGAGTGGTATGCTTCGGGTAAATGAAATTACCCTCTTCATCTTTCTTCGTGTGGATGTGGCATGGCAAATCCATCACGTCATTCCCTTCATTATCCTTCACTTTCTTGGGGTTCCAAGGCCCTTTGGGCTTCCCTTTGAACTTTCCTTGAGTCACGGCTAAGGCTTCTCCAGGAGCAGCTGGCTCGGATTTCCGCTTTTGCTTCCGACTGGAGTTCCCTCCTCCGGTTTCCTGGGAGACTGACTTGTTCTTGCCACTCCGGAGCCGATCCTCTTCCTCACCATTGGCATATTTGGTGGCTATCTCCATCATTCGACTCAGAGACATGTCTCCGGTTTGACCGAATTTCAGGCTTAGCTCTCTGTACTTAATGCCTTCCTTGAAGGCGCAGACTGCCTGGTGATCAGATACATTCTCTACCGTGTGATGTAATGTGATCCATCTCTGGATGTAATCTCTCAAAGTCTCATTCGACTTCTGCACACAAGTTTGCAGCTCTGTCAGTCCTGCTGGTCGCTTGCATGTTCCTTCAAACGTTCTGACAAACACTCGGGAAAGATGTTCCCACGTGTAAATGTTGCTGGGTGTCAACTGATTCAGCCATGCTCTGGCCGATCCCTCCAACATAACAGGCAGTTGTTTCATGGCCACTTCGTCATTTCCGCCGCCGATCTGGACATCCACTCGGTAGTCTTCAAGCCAAGTATCAGGCTTAGAGTCACCATTGAACTTACTGACTCCAGTCGCCAACCTGAAGTTGGGGGGAATCACTACGGCCCTGATGGCTCTGCTGAAACACTCTGGTCCTGAGACATGCACTTGGCTGCTGGTGGGTACATCTCTGTCGTGACCCTCTCTGTGAGCTCTGTTCCGGTCGACCAGAACTTGAACAATGATGGACCTCGCATCAAAGCCTGGTTCCCTGGGGTTGACTAGAATCCTTCGCCCACCACTGTGCTCGTGTCTATCATCCTGCAGTCGAGGTGCGTAGGATCCACCCCTTGGGGGAGGGGTGGGCACTCGACATCGATCATTGCAATCGAATCGCTGATCATACTGCTCACGGTTCTTGTACCGATCGTGCCGGTCTCCACGCCCCTCACACCTCGGGGGCGATCTGGGGCTATGAGCCGTCTGGACTGTATTCGCAGCCATAGATCTGCTGTGAATCCTATTCCGCGACTGTGATACAGCTGAATTTTGATCTCCTACTGCCCGGAGCAAATCTCTCATCTGCATCCAGCCTCTACTAGCCTCTGACTGGGCAGGCTGAATTGACTCTGCTAGACGGGCTGCAGCTACTAAATTCTGAATTGGAGTTTGATATACCTGAGTCGGTGGTGGAAAGAGCTGACGTCGACTGGAGTCCGGAACCCGTTGTCGCGCACGCTCGTCGAGTGCTCGCTGAAGGTTCTCCAGTCGAGTGCGCTCAGCCAAGTTGCCCAAGCATGCATCCTCTAAGGCACGAGCCTCAGGGTTTTCTCCAATGATAGGAGTGTGAAGTGCATCCATGTTCCGGCGGCGAAGTTCTTCCCTCTGCAGCAAATTGAGGGGCTCGAGGATGTACTCTTCATGGTCGTGCGACAGATCGCCTCCACCGTCGCCTCCCTCGGCGCCTGGAAAACCGGGAGGACCGCGTGGTCCATCGACCATCAAAACCTTCGCCGCTGGATCACTGCTGTCGCACTCGGATGCAGTCTCTGCGGAGCCAGTCGACAGGTCTAACAGGCCGTAGAGAGATTCGTCGGGCTCGATTGCCGCGACTTGGGGGGTGGCCGACTGGCGGGCCACCGCGTGCCTCACCCACCGCCGAAGCCTCGACCGACCGGAGCGCTTGCGCCGGCGGGAAGCAGGGAGGGAGGATGACACGATGACCAACCGATACTGGGTCGACGGTTGCCGTAGGAGGACACCGCGGACGCACGCGCGAAAGTGCGTCGCTGCGCGGACTGGGAGCGCGTCGATGTCGAGCGGAGCCTCCTGAAGCCAAGCAGAGTCGTTGGTGATGAACGTGAGCGCGCCGAGACGGATCTCGCGGCCCTCGAACAAAACTCCGCCTGAAACCATGATGAAGGAGATTGGAAAAATTGCAACTTATCCAATAAGTCGCTAAGACACCTGCCCCACGGTGGGCGCCAACTGTCGTGGTTCTAAGTCTGACAGTAGTGTAGGGGGGTACTAAGGGAGAGGCAAGATCCTAGCTATGGAGTAGTTGTACACGCAAGAGTTTTCGAGTTCAGGCCCTTCTCGGAGGAAGTAACAGCCCTACGTCTCGGTGCCCGGAGGCGGTCGACTGGATTATATGCGTGTGAGTTACAGGGGTGCGAACCCTTTACACTGAGGAGGGGGGTGGCTTATATAGAGTTCGCCAGACCCCTCCAGCCCTCAGTTATGCATGGTTTAAAGTACATTAAGACAGGGGGTTACTGGTAACGCCCACCTAAAGTGCTATGAAGACCATTAAGGCTACTTAATGACAGACCGTTACCCGCAGAGTGACTTGAGGTCTCTGGCCGTCGAGTGATTAGCTTCAATGGTCGAGTGTTCTCGAGTTTGTTGAGTGGAACACCTCTAGGTCGACTGACAAGTGGTTTCTTCTAGAGATGTCTTTGGGTAGGGTAGTTTAGACAGGTCCATGACCCTACCCTAGGTACATAGCTCCATCAGATGGGGCCAAAATAACAAATCGACTCATTTCCTTTTTCATGAATCAACCAGACATGGTTCCTTCCCGCCTCATTATGTCCACCTCTCCCCTTCCCATCTCCCTTGGGCATCATCTCCTCCCAGACCCCTCTCTCCACCAGATTCGGCAGCCTCGCCGGCCTATGAGGTGCGAGAAGGGGGTCCCCTCTCCCGTTGTGCTGTAGTAATAGATTTTTTTGCATCCTTAATGGCTAGGTTCGGGTGTTCCTCAATGGTATGGAAGCACCGTTGAGCTCCTCTTGGGGTCATCCTTGGCATGGTCTTCCTCAACGATAGATTCTTCTAGATTCGTCCCGGTGGTGCCCTCATAAATAACCTCTCTTTTTATCCAGTTCTCTTAGACATTTTATCCCCTTCCGATTCTTAGCACAGAGGTGGTGCGAAGGGATGCATCTGGGATTCCACTTGATCAAATCCTCTTTCCCATCCCTCGCTCTCCTGATAGATTATCCCCACTGGATCTATGGAGACTCAAAAAATTCACTTAATCCATAGATCTAGTTATATTGTGATCCAAATTCATATATAAGTATAGAAGGCTAACTTCTAACAAGGGGAGCAGAGACCCGTCGCCCGGAGGCTTGGGCTGGAGCGGGTCAGTATTGACCTAGGCCACCATTGTCATATATACCTCTTGTGAGCCGCCACACGAGATAAGTTGATCAACTATAAATCCCCGACATTTTGTAACCTTTCCCGACATAGTGAAGATTTGTTGGCTTGCGCCCGTGATTTTTTTCCCTTTGTATTGGAGGGGTTTTACACGTTAAATTCTTGTGTCCCCTCTGTGTTGATTTTGTTATTCATTGTTTCGATTGTGTGTTGTATCTCTAATAAATCTGGTGCTTCAGTTATGGTTTTCAAGAAGCCGAAACACCCTTTGAAAATAGTGCATGTGATATCTCCCATGGGTTGGTGCTCATTTCATACACTCAAGTTGGGTATTGTATCATATCCCATCTTCTCTCTAGCATGATGGGGAGTTTAGCCAAAGTCATGTGTGCTCTGAGGCAGCCATCCATCTCAGCGTCCTTCACTGGGGACCCACATTGTGATCTTTGGATGCAGTTTCTTGGCATTCTGGTCTTTGTCACTCCTTCATTTTCCACAGTGAGGCCACCACTCATTAAAGGGGCTTTTGGTCCTTTGGCGAGCTATTGATCCTCTATGTTCAGAGGTTGCTACATGAAGTTGTCCTAGTCCTCTCTCAGGTCACCGGCCATCAACCTGTCACCAACGTTTCACCACGGACCCCCCTCGATGGTGATTAGTGGCCACAAAGCTTTGAGGTGAAGCCGAGACGACCATCTCTCCTAGTGTTTGCTAGATGTGTGGCCATCTATGTGCCCTTTCCCTACATGTTTGAGAGCAGCAATGTAATCGGGGGCATTGTTGTAATTTCCTCCCTCCCGGGGGTTGTATTAGTTTGTATTAATCAACGACATGCCTTTATTTCACCCAAAAATTAGACAGAGTCCAAAGTGCAAAATTGTATTACCACAGTTTAAAAGCAAGTAAAATAAAAATAACACAGAAGCAAATTTGGATTTTAAGTGAACTATCATGGTGTAACCTCAAAACTTACAATTCTAGATTGTGTAATATACTTGTTCATATCGAGAAGGTGATCATGCAAATTCTTCAAATAGCAGCACAAGCTACAATATGGGGGAAAGTTAAATAGCACGCGATAAAATCAGAGCACCAGGTTTCTAAGTTTGACAGTTGTACAAGGCCCTTGTAAACTCAATAGCAATGCTGCTAGTATAACCAGTCCCACCGCCACAATAGGACTATGCTCAATCACACACTGGAGAAGTCTGATTCATACATCCATACAACGAAAAATGGGCATCAAGACCATCAGGAAAGTGGACAGAGTTCTATAACCACGGCGACCCAATCTGCGATCACCCCAATGATTCTTAATTTACCAAATCAGCTGCTAGATAATTGAGTGCTTTGCCAGTCAGGCTAGAAGATAATAACCACCATGTTTTATGCCTCCAATAGCCAAAATATAGTTTACAGTATTGATACAGCCTCCCCCATCATCACTTGTATTCAGGTGTTGTAAGCAAGTCCGCCATTTGTTGTATCAAGACTCATGGTTTGGGTAAGTGTAGCCACGTACCCTCCCTGTATATCCATACCCTCTTCCATTATAGCCACCACGACCACGAGGACATGCACCACGGGGGCCGCCCCTTCCTCCACCCCACATGCCCATAGGGCGATGCCTTGCAGTGTCACTAAATGTTTACAGACAGATTCTTATCATTAGTGCTGAATGTCAAGAAACCTGGTAAGATTATAGATGCAATGACAATACCTCTCTGTCTATTTTTCTCGGCTCAGAGAATTTCATTCTTCCATTTCTAGCTCCATTATCAATCGTGTTTCTTGAGAGTGAATCAAAAAGTCATCTTTGAGACACACAAGCTTCACAAAAGAGGTTAATCAGCATCAGCAAGACATTGATGACTCAAAAATAGCAAGCCATGAAAAATGCATACCTTAACCTCTGGTTTTCCAGGAGACACCACATTGTCTTCTACAATGTTGTCATCATGTTCATTTGGATTGTCAGCAAACTGTCCATTGATTTTCCCGAGATGGTCCCATACTTCATCTTTGTTGAATTTTTCATTCATAGCCATGAAATCAAAGTCCTCTGCAAACTTGGCTACGGGACGTGGTTGCTGAAGAGGGAAATTAGTAAGACTGTATGAGATATGATTGCCGGGGATGAGAAATTAGTAAGACTACATTCCACTATTTTAAAGAAGAGTACATCGATCATAATAATATATAATAATGATTTAATTCAAGCTATTAGATGCATGTGCAGTTGACATTTAAGTTAGCTGATCAGAATACATACCCCCGCTTGGTTAATACTATGGACTAGTAAAACCTAATTTGTATTCACTCTTTTAAAGAATCTACTAATACGTTACGGCAATGACACCCAAACAGTTAAATTGTTCTACAGAACACTGGAAAAAACATGCTTCGACCAACCAAAGTCATTCCCACCACATAGCTTTGGCACTACTCAAATACTAGAGAGAATAGAGCAGATCCATCTCTTTTGTATCTACTCTATTGTGCTACATTATTTAGCAAACATTCCATGTCAAAATTTCCATAATAGTTCTAGCAAACAACAATATTTATTTGCTTGTTGCTACAATCCACCAAGTTATTAATAGTGAGACTATTGTATATTGGTGCTTTCACGGGCATGCTGGTGAAATTAATAGATGTGTAAGCATTTAAGACCAATAATGTATAATCTTTGTCCGGAATTAACTGTTGCTGAAATGAGTGTATCTAGACGCGTTTCTTTCTAGATACTAGATATACTCATTTCAGTGAAAGTTAAGTCTAGACGGAGGGAGTAGTAACAGGAGATGTACTATTGTACAAATACTATCTCAGAAATATTGAATACCACCAGGTCATCCTTGATGTTTACAAAGTTCAAGAAAAGGAAAGACTGATCGATAGTTAAATGTTTGAGAAAAAATGTTACAAACCCGGTTAGTACTATATACAAAGCAATAACTTCAAAAGACTTAATCATTCCAGATTTGAAAAGCTTCAAGACAGCAAATCATGTATTATTAAAAACGCATACAAATTTTCTCTTCCCCGACCTATTCCATGGCCTCGACCTCTATTATTGTACTAAACATATGAGGAAGCTTCAACATGCTGAAATAAAAGTATTAAATACAAAGGGACTAATCACAATGTACAAGAAACAAATACTTGCTTAGTGAAATAAGTAGTAGCCTCCAGTTCAACTATAAGTAATCAACCATTCAATATTACGTTCTGAAGAATGGGCTTAATTTGGTGCTGGCAACAGAGGCTCCTTATTTTTAGATGGAGACCCCACATGTTTAGCCTTTAGTTAAGTCTGCTTAGCGTCTTTCTTTTCATTATTTAGTTCTAGCTATCGCGATGATATAACAGTAGAAAAAGCAACCTACGAGCGTGAACCTGCAGAAGAATTGGCATGTGCGCATGGAGCTGTAGAGGCAATCTGAGAGGATGAAACCACAGAAGGAGACTTATAAGATGGAGTGGATGGAGCCGTAGAGCCAGTCTGAGAGGATGAAACCACTGGTGGATACTTATAAGATGGAGCCACAACAGTACTTTGCATGGTCTGTGATGAAGTCGAGAAATTAGTTGCCAGAAGCTGTCCAGGAGTGACCAATGCAATTGATTCCGCAACAGTGATTGCACTAGGTGCAATGTTAGCAGTTGGTGGCTGAGAAGGTTGATAAGTTGACATAGAAGCAGGTATATTGTCAGGCTTCTCACTTCTAAGTGAAGCCACACTAGTGTTAGGTAGAACAACTGGCTTGTTCTTCACTACAGAAGGCATGCCTTGGGACAGGGGTGCTGGTTTCAATTGTGGAAGTGGAAGGGTTGACTAGTGAGTGGGTTAAACCAACAGAGAATGCAGAAGCAGAAACAACTCATTTGGCAGCTGGCTCACTTGGGTTTCAGTTGCAGATGCACTTGATGAAGCACATGATGAGGCAGGAACTGACAACAATGTAGATGTAGATGCACCTAAAGTTTGGCTTTGATTGTTACTAGGTTGCAAAAGAAGGAAAGTCGGGCATGCTTGGAAAGCTAGCTGGCAAAGATGCATTGAGTCCAGGATATTATACAAACTGCTAAAGGGTGTGTGGAACTGTCAAACCATGTGGGGGCGAAGAAAGGGTGGTTCCTGCAAATGAGCAAACCCTAGTATACTGGCCAGTACATTGGTGGCATTGCAAGGCCACTTCCATTTATAGATGATGGCATAGATGAAGATTTCCACGTAGGTAAGTTGGGTGGAGGTTGAAATGGATTCCCTTGAAATGGTGGTGGCATCTGAATTCTGGACTGAACATTTTTTGAGGTAGGAGGCAAATTGCCTTGAAATGGAGGTGGCACCTGAATCCTTGATTGAACATTTTACGAGGTAGAGGGTGAATTCCCTTGATATGGTGGTGGCATCCAAATTCCTAATTGCACATTTTGCGAGGTAGGAGGCAAATTCCCTTGAAATGGTGATGGCATATGAATGCCTGGCTTCTCATTTTGTGAGGTAGGAGGCAAATTCCCTTGCAATGGAGGTGGCATCTGAATTCCAGACTAGACATTTTTTGGTGTAGGATGCTCATTACCTTCAGATGGTGGTGGCATCTGAATCATTGATTAAACATTTTGTGAGGTAGGTTCAACTGTTGTTGTTCTTGCAGGAGGAGGCAAGCTAGTTGACAATGAGGAAGGACGAGGATAATGTGACTACACAAATAGAAAATAACAGTGAGCACAAAACAGAGCCTCAGATATCTAAGTAATCTAAAATAAGACTTCAAACAGAAAAACAATAAAAGGTTTCTACTTTTAAACAACCATGAAACAACATTTACCTGAATAATAGCTGGATCATTGTGTAAAGAAGCATGCTAAGCTAGTGGAGAGGATTTGACTTGTAAATCCTGAAGTAATAAAGCAACTAAAGGTAAGACAATAGCTATGAAGATATTTAAGACAGGACTAACAGACTATACTGGGTATAGTAGTGATGAAAGCAGTATGCAACCAAGGACATTTATCATGTCTCTGTCCTTCTCTAGAACCGACCCAGTATCATATATGTGTAAACGCTTATCGACAGGATTGTTCAGATCTTGACTTGAGAACTCTTTACGAACCTATGGTCTTGTTTCGAGCATTCTAAAACTGGTCCCGTCTAGGATGTAAATAAAGTAAAAGCATATAGAATAATGATCTAAATCTCATAATCTCTAGAATGACAGTTTTCAAGGTACCCTAACAATGATCCCATGAACCCAAATCAGCTAGCATGAAAATGAACATGCTAGGATCCCAATCTTGGCAAGCTTCCTAATGAGCGTCTATCATCCCACAATTTTCCATCAACCACTACTACAGGATGCTGCTAACGCGACACTACGATCAGAGACCCTTTGACGAAACTGTGTGCGATGCATTAATTGCAAACAGTGATGTAAAAAAACTGTCAAAAAAGATGCAAACAAGGTTCATATTTTAGTTGCGTGTGTGATGTTGGGCACACGGTTAATCCCTACGAACTGTTTGCGATGAGATAGAACAACAGAAACGAACAGCCATATCAAGGTGTGTGTGCGATATATGGCATACGGTTTTCTCAGATGAACTATTTGCTATTAGGGAGTGCAACAGAAACGGTTAATCAGATCAAGGTGTGTGTGATATACGACATACGGTTCAATCGGACGAACTGTTTTCGATTAGGGAACATAACAAAAATGGTTCAACTTAACAAGATGTGTGTGATATGCGGCATACAGTTCACATAGATGAACTGTTTGCGATGAGCCAAAAGAACACAAACGAGTCGTGTAAACAAGATGTGTGTGATACGCGGAAAACAGCACACTCGGATGAACTGGTTGCGATGAGAAATTACAACATAGACGATAACTAGAGTTAATTCGTGTGCGATTTTATGTGTACAAAAAACTTTGAAAATTGCAAACTAGTTGCTTGCGGTGGCTAGGAGTATCGCACACGATGCGTCTGCGAGTACTCGCGTGCGATGATTAGTAAGTTACACATATGTTTCCTTATGTTAACACGTGTGTGAATTTGCAATATGGACAGTTAATATGCAAATGCCTTCTGGACATCAGTGCTGATCGCCATGTCCAAAACATGGGCGTCCTCTACTCTACCGCTCTACCGAGCACACACTTAAACTCAATGAACTGTGTACGATACTAATACTTTCCTTGAAAATTTAAGAACTTGGCTAACAACATTTGAGTAACATATATAAAGTGGTTACACTATTCAACAAAAGGAGGATCTTCATAACACGGTTTTGACAACCATTAACATACTAACAACTATCACATTTTAAGAGGTTGAGGGCCAACAACCATATGGTCCATATCTACATACTTAACATAGTAACAACTAGCACATTTTAAGAGGCTGAGGGCCAACAACCACAACTATCCGCTGGAAGCAGCTTGATCACGGCGACTCGACATCTCGTCAATGAAAAGGAAGAGCCCTCCTATGCCTTGGTAGAGCATGAGTAGAACAGTGTCTCCAATGTTCCAATATGGATGTATTGCCACGACAAGCGAGAACTTGTTAATTTGAATGGTTCCATTTCTGTGGGAAATGCAGTACCTTGCAATCACTTTGGCGTTATTAGCAGGCACAAGTGTAATTCGACCACACAAGGAAATCGATCCAGGAACAGCTACATCGGGCAATTTCTGTTGAAATGTAGAATAAAAACCAATTGTAACATATCGTTGAAGATATATATAGCTTAAGAGCATCAACATAAAAATAAGACTTTATACCAACATTTTGTGCACACAATTGGTCTTGTTTAATGTGTGCACCATAGGTATAATTGATCCCATCAAAAATCCAGCGTTCATACACTGTGCTGTCTCTGTCAGATTATCAACAAAGTTTATGACATGCTTCAAGTCCTTCCAGTGAAATTTGGTACGCTTAGTAACATACATATCGTTCACTATGTATCCAACATCTCCTGCTTAAAAGGTGGAAAGGTATTATTTATTCAGAACATGGCAGAAGAATATTTAGTGCGCATAAATTGGTAAATATAATTTTTTTACTTCCTAGAAACAGAGTCAGGAAATGAAATCACAATTGGTTGCTTAAATAGTGATCAATTATTCAGAACAAATACCCCGATTTTGCTAAGTAATATGCTAGCATGGAGAAAGTTGAAAGGACACTAAGATCGATCAGACTTTGATCAGTTGATGACGTTGGGGAAGTAAACATCCATTTTAATTAGATTAGGTTGTGGTGCATGCACTAGAATTTTATTGCCAGCTTTCAGTTCATAACACTTAGACATTTTTCTCCAAAGGTCCGCATCAAAATAGGAGTGACCATCTTTATCAAGTTTTACGCTAACCGTCATTGTAAATCAATGATGCATTGTCAATATGACATCCATGGAGCCATCAACAAAGTAAAGCCCAAGAGTTCCTTCTACTCCTGTTCTTGCAAAGCAAGAGATGTACTGCTTGAAATGAAATTAATATAGTAAATTAGATATATTGAAATAATAGAGCAAGATGCAAATATGGAAGTAACTGATAGAACAGATCAATAAATAGATCAAAGCAATGTACAATAATATATAATGTAACAAAGACTTGATGCAAATATGAGAGTAACTGGATGAACAATACATCATAAATTTGCCTAATATAGGGGGAACAAAATTGGCTTCGACATCTATGCTGCACGTGGCACCGTACATTTTATCCAAATGTAGCAACATACGGTATATGTTCACAAATTTATGACTTGCCGCCCGTGGTAGGGTGAGATTGAACATACCAAGCGCTGCCTGAAGTCATCTGGAATGGTGAGATAGAACTTCATTTCCGACTGGCCGCGACCAGACTTGCCCGATTTGTGCTCGCACTATGGACACATGAATGAAAACCCTCGAATGAGCTAGAAGAAAAATGAATCCACAGTCCGCTAGTTGATTAACAGTGACGGGCGGACTGCGATAAGAGATGAGTGAGTATTTCGCTAACTTGATTACCTTCTCCATCAGAAAAATGCCCGACCCAATCCCGTAGAAAACCCCAATCGACCAGAGTCTAGAATGTCAGTGCAGTTAGGCGGCGGAAAGCGGTAGGGGTGAAATCTCGTGCCGTTTGGAGCGCGACCTCCGCCCGCCAATGACAGCAGTCGAGCTTAGGGTGGCCGCTGCGTTAAAAGTTGATGAGGTTAAGAGTCATGGAGGAGTCCGCGGCGAGTGGGTGGGGACGAAGTGGGCGAGGGTTTTCCTTTTTGCTTTTGCATGTGTGGGTGAACACACACGGTTCGCAGATGCGACGGAGATGAAATCGTGTGTGATAGTAAATCAGCAAGATTGAAGGGGAATAAAAATTTCCTTTGTCTTTTGTCCATGAGTCTTTTTCTACGATGAACATAAACCCTGCAAATCACCGTGTTCAAATTTGACACTTTTCTGGGTTCATTTACAATGGGATTATGTGCATTTTCTACGCATTATGCATATAATTCAAATTCAAACAATCAATGCATGAAAAGGTGCACGAGAATGGTCTGGAAAACCATGATCATGCTATTTAGTAAATTCTCATGCCTTTTACAAGGAATGGGCAGGGATTTCATGAAAATGTGTGGCCATAGTCAACCACAAACACGTTGTTTATTGGTTTTTCAACTTTAGAAAAATGAAATACATTCTTGAAAAACATGACGGCTGGCATGGTGCCATGGTATGGACTCACTATGCCCTGGTAAAAATTTGAGAAGGTTTGGCTTATGTCGTTGTGATAGCCTGGCTTATTAGGGATGATAGACTACTCATATCAATAAGGAATTCCTTCTTTTCCGGGAGCCCATTCGGAAAGAACTACAAAGTTAAGTGTGCTCAGCTTGAAGTAGTTTCAGGATGGGTGACTGACCGGGAAGTTGCTCCCGGGTGTGCACGAGTGAGGACAAAGTGCGCAGAAAAGACTAGTATTGATCTGTGGGGCCAGTATAGATCCCGCCAGGAGTAACGACCACCGGCGAGTATGTCCGGGGCGTTATAGTCGTCGTGCACGCCATTCATAAATCAAACCATCACCGAGGAATTTTCATGGTTTCGAGGGGGAAATCATCAACATTGAAGGGACTGGGAATCCAAATTTTCTTCCTAGTTTGTCTTTCACTTTTTTCTACAATCATCATACCCCCTTGAATGCAACATATTCAAATTTGGCATTTTTTCAGGCTTATTTTCCATATTTAGGGGATTATGTGCATTTTCTAGGAATTAATCCACATAATTCAATTTCAAACAATCGGTGCATGAAAATGTGCACAAGAACAGTCTGGGAAAACCATAATTGTGGTATTTAGTAAATTCTCATGTCTTTTACAAGGAATGGGCAGAGATTTCAAGGGTATGCGTGGCAATAGTCAACCACAAACACGTCATTTACTGGGTTATCGACTGTAGAAAAATGAAATACGTGCTTGAAAAACATGACGCCTGGCATCGTGCCATGGTATGGCCTCATCGTGCCATGGTAAAAAGCTGAGAAGGTTTGGTTTATGTCATCATGCACACCCTTCATAAATCAAACCATCACCGAGGAAGTTCCATACTTCCGAGAGGGAAATCACCAAGATTGAAGGGGAATCCAAATTTCCGTCCTAGTTTGTCATTCAGTTTTTTTCCAACGATCAACATACCCCCTCCAATGCAACATGTTCAAATTTGACATTTTTCCGGGCTCATTTCCATATTTAGGGGATTATGTGCATTTTCTAGGCATTAATGCACATAATTCAAATTCGAACAATCGGTGCATGAAAAGGTGCACAAGAACAGTCTAGAAAACCATGCTCATGCTATTTAGTTAATTCTCATGCCTTTTACAAGGAATGGGTAGAGATTTCAAGGAAATGTGTGGCAATAGTCAAAACAAACACGTCATTTACTGGGTTAACAACTATACAAAAATGAAATACATGCTTGAAACACATGACACCTGGCGTGTTGCCATAGTATGGCCTCACCATGCTCGTAAAAATTTGAGAATGTTTGCCGTATGTCGTCATGCACGCCTTTCATAAATCGAACCATCACCGAGTTTCATGCTTTCGAAGGGGAAATCACCAAGCTTGAAGGGGGGGGGGTCCAAATTTCCTTTGTCCTTTGTCCATGAGTTTTTTTTCTATGATGAACATACACCCTGCAAATCACCGTGTTCAAATTTGGCACTTTTCTGGGTTCATTTACCATATTTAGGGGATTATATGCATTTTTTAGGCATTAATGCACATAATTCAAGTTCAACAATCGATGCATTGAAGGGTGCACAAGAACGGCCTGGAAAACCATGCTCGTGCCATTTAGTAAATTCTCATGCCTTTTACAAGAAATGGACATATATTTTGATGAAATGTGTGGCAATAATCAACCACAAACGTTTGTTTATTGGATTTTGAACTATAGAAAAATGAAATAAATGCTTGAAAAACATGACGCCTGCATAGTGCCATGATATGGCCTCAGCATGCCCTGGTAAAAATTTGAGAAGGTTTGGCTTATGTCGTCATGCACGCCCTTCATAAACCGAACAATCACCGAGGAAATTCCATGCTTTCGAGAGGGAAATCACCAAGATTAAAGGGGAATCCAAATTTTCTTCGTTCTTTGCCCTGGAGTTTTTTTCTACAACGAACATACACCCTACAAATCACCGTGTTCAAATTTGGCCTTTTTTTGGGCTCATTTACAATATTTAGGAGATTATGCACATTTTCTAGGCATTGAGTGCATATAAATCCAATCCAGCTATAGCTGCATGTGTGTCATGTGAGGGACGTGGATTTTCATTCGATCGCGGCACATCCTACGGTACATACACGCAATCTATGTGGCTGGGGTTCTGTCCAATCATAACACAACACATAATAGGCTCTACGTGCACATTGTTTTCGGAGGCAACGGAGATGACCCATGTGCGATAATGTATGAGCAAAATTGTAAGGGAAGCCAAATTTCCTTCGTCATTTGTCGTTGAGCTCTTAAAAACCCCCACACTGCACGACTGCCTGGACACTCTGTCCCAGAGCTCTCTCCAAGTGTCATTCATGGCACGGTGGCACATAGTAACTGGTAAGGAAGTGATGGCATCCCGTCGCACCGCATTTCTCTCCGACCGCGACTACACACATGGTAAGAAAGTGATGGCATCTTGCTGTGCCGAGTTCATCGCCGCCGGCGGCCACACCGTTACGTGGCGGACTTTGTGTCAGGACCCCGACTCAATGCCACATCGATCTAGCATGTAACACCCCATATCACTTTGCGGCCTCACGCACGGTATTCCCACGGGTGTCGCCTTACCTTTGCCCGGGACCGTTTGCGTCTTTTGGCACACGTATATGATAGTGTCGCTAGCATCCATATGGTAAGGAGCCCGGGCTCACATGGCTAGTCGTAAACCCAGAGTGGCACAACTTACAGGGACAGGCATCCATGACCCAGCATCGAACGTGTCGGTCATCAGCGAGTGAATCCAGGCTGTAGCACTGGGCTAGCAGGACTCCGGTGAACCGGGCTGTAGCGGGCTAACAGGACTCCGGTATTCATCGCGTGACATTTCCCCGAAGGGACAGACACATGAACGAAGAAGGACACATGCCGGTCAGCCTAAGTGTTCCGGAGCAGTAGCAAGCTACCATGGCTCGGTGGAAACACTAGGAGACATTTCCCGGTAAGAGAGGCTACTAAAGATAAACAACTAGATAGTCAGATCCCACACATACCAAGCATTTCAATAACATACACACAATATGCTCGATATGTGCAATACAACATGGCATCACAAAATGACTCTACGACTCAGTAGTTGATTAGGCTCCGAGGAGCGAGATATTACAAACATGGGTCTCATGACCCAACAATCAGAGCATACAAGTCAAAACACATGCGGAAGCTTAACATGTCTGAGTACAGACAACTATAAATGAAAAAGGCTGAGAAGCCTGACTATCTACCAGATCCTGCCGAGGGCACAAGATCGTAGCTAAGGTAACAAGCTAAACGTCGAAGTCCACGTGGAACTACTAGTGAGACTGAAATCTCTCTGCAAAAACATAAAATAGGCAAACGTGAGTACAAATGTACCCAGCAAGACTTACATCAGATCTATCTACATATGCATCATTATCAACAAGGGGACGGTGGAGTTTAACTGCAGCAGGCCAGCTTTGACTCGGTGGCTATCCTGAACTACGACTGCAAGTAACTCTTTTGAGGTGGCGCACACGAGTCCACATATTCACCATATCAATACACCACTATGGATCCGCCCCCTTCTCCCTACGAGAATGCCATCCATAGCACTCACGCTTATCTTGCGTATTTTAGAGTATCCAGTTTCACTTGTCTATGAACTATGCAAGGGGTCCAAGTTTCCATATCCGAGGAATCCGGCTATTCGAATAGATGATGTTAACCCTGCAGGGGTGTACTTCTTCACACACGCTTTCGCCACTTATCGCCCTGTACACGTCATGTACCTCGGCAACCTTCAAGCGGAAGCCGGGCGAGGGAGTCGGCCACAACCTGACTAACCGAACAAGTCTCTAGTCCAGGTTTATCGCCTATTCGGGTTCCATCCGCAAGGAGATCCGGCTGGGGTGTCGCTTACGGCCCCAAACGATGTCAGCAGGGTTCCCAAGCCCACCATCCGGGTGCTGCTTGGTACACCGGGCCACTGTGCCTAGTCTGTCCCAAGCCCACCTGTACCGGGTGCCACTTGGTAGACTACTAACACTACCTACAAACGCCAGAAACTAGTTGCAACTCCTGGACAGAGATCATGTTGATTAATAAGTCGAGAGGGGTCGAGTTACCGGAACCCAATGTGTGGTAGTAACTGGTCATGGTTCACAAACACAGAACTCAGTTCCTGAGGTCGGCTACAATGAGACAACCCACCATGTACTCCTACATGGCCTCTCACCGCTACCTTTACCAAATCGTGTTCACACACTTATATCACACACAGTAGGACATGTTTACACGCCTCTAATTCATCCCTGATGAACCAGACCTGACTCAACTCTAAGAAGTAGCAGGCATGACAAACAAGCATGAATGAGTAGGCACAACAGGGCTCAAACAACTCCTACTCATGCTAGTGGGTTTCATCTATTTACTGTGGCAATGACAGGTCATGCAAAGGATAAAGGGGTTCAGCTACCGCAACAAGTAACGGATGAGTCGTTGTTGTCCTAATGCAGTAAAAGAGAGCAGGAGCGAGAGAGTGGGATTTTATCGGAATGAACAAGGGGGTTTTGCTTGCCTGGCACTTCTGAAGATAATATAGCTCTTCATCGGTGTCATCGATCACATCGTCGGTATCACGTCTATCGAAAAGGGGGCAATCACCGGCAACTGAGGAAAAACACAATCAAATGCAATGCACAATATGATGCATGAATGACATGGCAATATGCTGTGGTTTGTGCTAATGCAACTAAAACCAGATTAAATGAAGTTGGTTTGAATCCAAGATTCAAACTCAAACTCCATATGTGGATATTTAAATGCCATTAATATGATTTGTGCTAAACAGCAGCTATAAGTTGTTCTAAAATGCATGAAAATGGTACAGATGGATTCCTTGAATTTTTCTGATAATTTTTCATATATAATTTATTTAATTTGGAGTTACGGTTGAATTTCTATGAATTTTAGAAGTTTAGGGTATTTTCTGCAATTTCCTGAATTAAATTAAATCCAGAAAATGACTTATTGCGTCAGCACCACGTCACTGTGACGTCAGCAGAGTCAACTGGGCATCCCAGGTCAAACCTGACCAGTGGGGCCCACTGGTCAGTGACTATGGCTAATCCTAATATAACTTAAACCTAACCTAGTTTAATTAGCCGGGCCGGGCCCGCATGTCAGTGAGTCAGTGGCTAAAAGAGTTAGAAAAAACTAAACTAATTAACAGGGGCCGGCCCCACCTGTCATCGACCCAGGGGGGTCAAACCCCTGGTCAATAGGGCCTAACCCGCCGGCGGTGAGTCGCCGGCGAGGCCGAGGCGGCGGAGGCCTTCGGGTTTCTTGCTCCGGCGACCAAATGGACGGAGGAGGGGCTCTACGGATAGCTGGAGGGGCGCCGCGTCTTCCTGTGGAGTCGTTTGGGGTCGGGGCGGCCGGAATCGGCGCCGGCGACGACCTAGGTGGCCGCCGGAGTTCGGCCGAGGTCGAACACGACGCTGCGGTGCACTAGAGGGAAAACGGAAGGGCTCTGCGGGCTCCTGAGAGGGCGGCGAACTTGGTAACATGCTCGGGCGCAAGCTGGGGTGACCCTGGCCACGGCAGCGCCATGGCCGGCGGCAAGGAGCAATCGGCCGCGGCGGAGAAGAAGCTAGGGGATGAGCGCGAGCTTGAGAGAAGGGGGAAGAGGAAGAGGGGCTCACAGTGGATCGAACGGAGGGGTCGGCGAGCTCGGGGAAGGCCGCACGGCGACGAATTTGACGACGGCGATCCTCGGTGGCCGAGGAGGGGAATGGCGGAGCTAGCGGCATCCAGGGCTTCCAGCGCCTTTCGTCTGGGTGGGGATGAAGAGGAAGACGAGGCGGAGCTTTTCGGAGCGTCTGCGAGGTGTGGGGTGGCCGGTAGGCGTGGCTATGGCGAGCGGCGGCGACGGCGACTCTCGGTCATGGTGGGGGGGAAGCAGAGGAGCGAGGGGGAGGGAGGTCCAGAGAGCGAGGGAGAAGTGAGGGGGGGTCGGGGGCTGCGTGGCATCGCGGGAGGGACCAGGGGAGGAGGAGGCAGCCAGGCAGGGAGGAGGTGGCCGGGGCGCGTGGCCGCGCGCGCAGGGCGCGTGCCCGTCCTCCTGGCAGAGGAGGAAGGCGACAGCGGGGTAGTGGTGGTGGGCTGGG
>NC_057813.1:168056943-168065103 GCF_018294505.1 Triticum aestivum
CGTCTGCGAGGTGTGGGGTGGCCGGTAGGCGTGGCTATGGCGAGCGGCGGCGACGGCGACTCTCGGTCATGGTGGGGGGGAAGCAGAGGAGCGAGGGGGAGGGAGGTCCAGAGAGCGAGGGAGAAGTGAGAGGGGGTCGGGGGCTGCGTGGCATCGCGGGAGGGACCAGGGGAGGAGGAGGCAGCCAGGCAGGGAGGAGGTGGCCGGGGCGCGTGGCCGCGCGCGCAGGGCGCGTGCCCGTCCTCCTGGCAGAGGAGGAAGGCGACAGCGGGGTAGTGGTGGTGGGCTGGGCCGCTGGGGGAGCTGCGCCGGCTGGGCTGGACAGGTAAGCGCCAGGTAAGTTCCTTCTCTCTTTTTTTTATTTTTTTCTGTTCTGTTTGTTTTATTAATTCTTTTGCCACTGTTTTGAATTTAAAAATAATTCAAACAATGCCAAAAACTCCTCTGAATATTTTTGTTTTGCTAGGTGGACTTTTCCAGAAGCTCATAAAATATTTCAGGGGTATTTGAAATTATATTCTCGTTATATGAATATAATTCAAATTCAAATAGCTAATGATTTAAATTCAAAGTCCCAGAAATAAATCCTTTTAAAATGTTCATTATTTTTGGTTTGGATCAAAACCCTTGCCAAAAATATTAAACATCTAAGAAGAGCATTTTGGAACAATGAATGAGATTTTTAGGGATCTTTGCCCTGCTTTTAATTAAGTTTTTTTAGGCTTTCAAAATTCCTCAATTCAAGTTTCAAAAATATAGACATGATGCACACATGAAGCTAGCCTAGAGCACTACCAGCAGCTAGGGATGTGACAACTCACCCCTACTAAACAAAAATCTCGTCCCGAGATTCAAGCGTAGGGTAAGATGAAGGGGAAACGCAAACTAGTATAATCTTCATGATCCAGGGTGCACTTCATAAGAGCGTTGATTCGATCACCATCATTGTCTTGATGTCTTGCTCCGAGAACTTCAGCTAATCATGACAAGAAGAGGAAAGGGAAACTCTAGAAGGATCGAACTTCCCGAAGGTCGAACAACTCACGGAATGAGACATAGAACCATCTCTCAGGTGGAGACACGAGATACACATCAAGAGGGGTGGAAAGAAACGGATGACGAAGGTTCACTAGGTGGACAACAATTCCACACTTAAAAAGGTGGTAAACGATTGTCAACGTAGCGAGGAGTTGAGTTGCCATGATACCACAACGAGGCACCTTAGGGACGGTGACTCGTAGAAATATCCCCTTAAGTGGCAAAAAGAATTACTTTTGATTCCGAGATCATTGAAACTCTTTAAACCAGCCTAAGGCAATTCTTGGGTGATCGTTTGGAGGGGTTCGGTAGAATGGCATACTTGGACTTGGATGATGTGGATTACCTTGTTGAAGACAACGTAATGGATGAATTTGCTTACCACCGGAAATGGAAGAGACCCATGGTAGAATGGCACATTGGTGGTGCAAGCTGGGAACAGAACGCAAATGCTGGGAATGATTCTGGTAACCGGGGAAGAACCCAACAATAGAGAGTGAATTCACTGTTTGAAAAGGTCATAGCATTGCTGAGGAAACCGAGAGGAATCCCAGTTAGTGCCGATGATAACACCTAGCGCTTAAGCGTGCTCTCAAGAACTTGAGCATTTCCATATTCATCAAGGTTTTACCAACATCCGTGTCCAGGATCCTGGCAACACAACATACCACCATGATGAACAACAATGGACGATTCAGATGCATAGGAAGATAACATCAACTCAGATTTCACCCTAGCGAGGCCACGGAGACAAAATCTGGACGATCGACCGAGAGACATTTAGCACTCCGCTCCTAATGTTCTCCTTGATGTGCTAGCGTATCCCATTCATTGAAATGGTTTGGTAACTAGACATCAAGTAAAAGATCGTACTTCGGGAACACAAAAATCCATAAGGAACAGCTAGGGAGTAAATCCTACGAAGTCCTTATGGGGAGGTGGCCAACTTTGTCAATCAAGATACTATAGTAATAGGTCTTTCGGCTGGGTGTGTTGGCCATGACATCCACTTTACCGGTTACAGAGAGACCATTATTATAGTTCTTGGGAAATGTTCCAACCATCATATCTGCCTGAGATTCAGATCTGGTTGGTGTGAGAATAATCCAGACTCATCAAGCCTAGAAAGAAAAATGAAAGTTTGCAACACCAATCGACGAGATGACGTTGCGAGTTTCTCGGGAAATGAACTACATAGCAAGCTCCAAACATGAGCTGGTTCTGCTACAAACATATGAACACGTTGTCCGAGAGAAGCATGGCCACGTAGTAGTCTTATAATTAAACACTACCGAGTTCAGGTGGGGAACCATCATCGAGGATATCGAAGTCTTTACGCAAGTCCATGGATTAAATCCCAAGCATAGACTTCTTTTCCTTGAACAAGTCAATCAGTGGCTTGGTGTGCTAGGATATACATACGGAATAAAGATGATCAGTCTAACAGACCACAGAATTCTTCGCACGTGCATGACTGACTTGGGACGATTCCAAAGGAGGTGAAAACATGCTTTCTCGAATTCACGGCGGCAACTTGCATCAAATGCACGTGAATCAAAGGAAGTCACTTCTTTCATCCAAACATATGCTTCACGAGCGGGGCATGAAGAAAATGCTTACACAAGTTTCCAACACTAGGTTGACGTTCAACATGAATCATGGGGGAGACAAAATGCTGCTGATGGGCTCAACAACAACCCATCGGAATTTCCATATCACTGGACTTCCACCATCATGTGAACACGGTGATAGTATTGGTCAGACCAAAAGATGTAATGGTATATGCTCGAGGGATCAACCACGAGTAAGACAACATTACGAATATCGTTGGTACTGATTTGATTGACGATAGCCCACACTCAAATCAAAGGATTGATAAGACAGTAGGTCCAGCAACTGATCACAGGGACCAATCGATGAAGATATCATCTTTCATCAACACACACTACACAAGAATATCCCTTTGGAACGAACTAAGTTAGGCAAGCTTTTATCTTCCAACTCTCCAAGTTGTTGTCTAGCTTAACCAACTAGCTCAGGGGTATCCGACACAGATTCTTGGAGAAAGAGTGGTTCACAGGAATAAACCAACTTGATCACGAACTCAACATAGCGGTCAGGTGACAACCTGGTAATACTTCCGAGAAGATACACGGAAAATCACGAACCACCGGTATGTTACTAAACTCGAGAACAATCTTGCTTTTCAGGCAAGATGATATGATCAAATGAGTGAGGACTTGACATGATCCTAACTCATCAATCGAAGGGTGCACCGAAATAAGGACTAGGTAGCACAATCAACCTTAGGGCGATGATTCAAAAATCAACATGCTAAGAATGAGGTTATTGTCCATTAACTACCAAGCAACAAGGTTGCTAGGAGTATTGAATTCACACGCCATGATTCATTTGTCGGCATTCCGGTTACAATAACACAGGAACCGAGGAATGAACAATGATGGCAAGAAGTATCACTGTACCAAGAGTTCATAGGATGGTGTGCAATTCCTATAACAATCTCGATATAAAATATGTAATACTCCAAGGTAGAGCAGAACAAAAGCTGGATTAGCAATTTGATCTGCGGAGCACAACTTCTTTGACCCAATCCTGGATAGGGAAGAGGTACTGGAGTTTGTTTCTCCTAGTCATTCCGCGACAGAATGGCTTGACGGACCACAAGAGTAATAGGCATCGATAAACGAACGCACGCATACTCTTGACTATCAATTGGTAGACGAAGGTCAGTAGACAACTAAAGAGGGACAACTCAAAGGAACATATAACTTTCTGAGTTGTGGATACATGGGTTAGTATGTCGAACCAAGTTCAACATAATTCTTCCGGATAACCCATGCAGAAAGGTTGAGCTGGCAGAGTCACAATATAGCATGGAGAACTCATCGAGAGCACTCTTGTTGACATCTTTTGGTTCAGAAGAACTCCTGCCAAGAATGGTTCATGGTAATTGGAAGAAGGATATACCACGAACCTCGAGAACTATCGCAAAGGTTACTAATATCCTAAAGGAACTAGCAAACACTATCAACATGAGGTAAGTAGAGTGAATCTCGGGTTCAAAACCCAGGAGTAGAATACCTACTACTAAGTAGCATCACGGAATGCTTTCGAGCATAAAGGCCAGAATCATCACGCTAGGACACAAATCATGGCTAGACCACTAGATGATCCCCTGAGACACCTAGGGTCATAATAATAATTCCAACATAAATGTCAAGGCAATAGAATACCTCAGCTCAACAATTAGTGTGATTGAGCTGGCATAAAGGAACATTGAAACCAGAGGGAAAGGATTTTGCAAATGCATCAGACTATTTAGAAACCTGGGATGACTCGGACAACATAACGGCTGTAAATGCTCAGAAAAGATTTGAGACATACTACAAAATGGTGGCATAACCACTCAGAAGCACAATATCAAGGTTCCGAGATCAACAATTAACATACGGAAGTAGTAGGAACTAAACTGAGACTTAAATCCAACAATCTTATAAGTCTACTGATTAGTAACACGTGATCCTGATGGAAAGAAGAGATAGCCTAGTTCCTAATCCCCGTAGGAAAGATAAGATGACTCAGATCAGAAGGGCATAAGGTATAAGGAGTAAAAAGAGCCTTACGTTCCATCCCACAATCAATTCCCTTATATAACTAAAGAGTTTCTAGACTCAACTTCGACCAGTTTGGCTTGGTAATCCTACAGGCAGTCAAGCTCTGATACCAACGTTGTCAGGACCCCGACTCAATGCCACATCGATCTAGCATGTAACACCCCATATCACTTTGCGGCCTCACGCACGGTATTCCCACGGGTGTCGCCTTACCTTTGCCCGGGACCGTTTGCGTCTTTTGGCACACGTATATGATAGTGTCGCTAGCATCCATATGGTAAGGAGCCTAGGCTGACATGGCTAGTCGTAAACCCAGAGTGGCACAACTTACAGGGACAGGCATCCATGACCCAGCATCGAACGTGTCGGTCATCAGCGAGTGAATCCAGGCTGTAGCACTGGGCTAGCAGGACTCCGGTGAACCGGGCTGTAGCGGGCTAACAGGACTCCGGTATTCATCGCGTGACATTTCCCCGAAGGGACAGACACAGGAACGAAGAAGGACACATGCCGGCCAGCCTAAGTGTTCCGGAGCAGTAGCAAGCTACCATGGCTCGGTGGAAACACTAGGAGACATTTCCCGGTAAGAGAGGCTACTAAAGATAAACAACTAGATAGTCAGATCCCACACATACCAAGCATTTCAATAACATACACACAATATGCTCGATATGTGCAATACAACATGGCATCACAAAATGACTCTGCGACTCAGTAGTTGATTAGGCTCCGAGGAGCGAGATATTACAAACATGGGTCTCATGACCCAACAATCAGAGCATACAAGTCAAAACACATGCGAAAGCTTAACATGTCTGAGTACAGACAACTATAAATGAAAAAGGCTGAGAAGCCTGACTATCTACCAGATCCTGCCGAGGGCACAAGATCGTAGCTGAGGTAACAAGCTAAACGTCGAAGTCCACGTGGAACTACTAGTGAGACTGAAATCTCTCTGCAAAAACATAAAATAGGCAAACGTGAGTACAAATGTACCCAGCAAGACTTACATCAGATCTATCTACATATGCATCATTATGAACAAGGGGACGGTGGAGTTTAACTGCAGCAGGCCAGCTTTGACTCGGTGGCTATCCTGAACTACGACTGCAAGTAACTCTTTTGAGGTGGCGCACACGAGTCCACATATTCACCATATCAATACACCACTATGGATCCGCCCCCGTCTCCCTACGAGAACGCCATCCATAGCACTCACGCTTATCTTGCGTATTTTAGAGTATCCACTTTCACTTGTCTATGAACTATGCAAGGGGTCCAAGTTTCCATATCCGAGGAATCCGGCTATTCGAATAGATGATGTTAACCCTGCAGGGGTGTACTTCTTCACACACGCTTTCGCCACTTATCGCCCTGTACACGTCATGTACCTTGGCAACCTTCAAGCGGAAGCCGGGCGAGGGAGTCGGCCACGACCTGACTAACCGAACAAGTCTCTAGTCCAGGTTTATCGCCTATTCGGGTTCCATCCGCAAGGAGATCCGGCCGGGGTGTCGCTTACGGCCCCAAACGATGTCAGCAGGGTTCCCAAGCCCACCATCCGGGTGCTGCTTGGTACACCGGGCCACTGTGCCTAGTCTGTCCCAAGCCCACCTGTACCGGGTGCCACTTGGTAGACTACTAACACTACCTACAAACGCCGGAAACTAGTTGCAACTCCTGGACAGAGATCATGTTGATTAATAAGTCGAGAGGGGTCGAGTTACCGGAACCCAATGTGTGGTAGTAACTGGTCATGGATCACAAACACAGAACTCAGTTCCTGAGGTCGGCTGCAATGAGACAACCCACCATGTACTCCTACATGGCCTCTCACCGCTACCTTTACCAAATCGTGTTCACACACTTAGCTCACACACAGTAGGACATGTTTACACGCCTCTAATTCATCCCCGATGAACCAGACCTGACTCAACTCTAAGCAGTAGCAGGCATGACAAACAAGCATGAATGAGTAGGCACAACAGGGCTCAAACAACTCCTACTCATGCTAGTGGGTTTCATCTATTTACTGTGGCAATGACAGGTCATGCAAAGGATAAAGGGGTTCAGCTACCGCAACAAGTAACGGATGAGTCGTTGTTGTCCTAATGCAGTAAAAGAGAGCAGGAGCGAGAGAGTGGGATTTTATCGGAATGAACAAGGGGGTTTTGCTTGCCTGGCACTTCTGAAGATAATATAGCTCTTCATCGGTGTCATCGATCACATCGTCGGTATCACGTCTATCGAAAATGGGGCAATCACCGGCAACTGAGGAAAAACACAATCAAATGCAATGCACAATATGATGCATGAATGACATGGCAATATGCTGTGGTTTGTGCTAATGCAACTAAAACCAGATTAAATGAAGTTGGTTTGAATCCAAGATTCAAACTCAAACTCCATATGTGGATATTTAAATGCCATTAATATGATTTGTGCTAAACAGCAGCTATAAGTTGTTCTAACATGCATGAAAATGTTACAGATGGATTCCTTGAATTTTTCTGATAATTTTTCATATATAATTTATTTAATTTGGAGTTACGGTTGAATTTCTATGAATTTTAGAAGTTTAGGGTATTTTCTGCAATTTCCTGAATTAAATTAAATCCAGAAAATGACTTATTGCGTCAGCACCACGTCACTGTGACGTCAGCAGAGTCAACTGGGCGTCCCAGGTCAAACCTGACCAGTGGGGCCCACTGGTCAGTGACTATGGCTAATCCTAATATAACTTAAACCTAACCTAGTTTAATTAGCCGGGCCGGGCCCGCATGTCAGTGAGTCAGTGGCTAAAAGAGTTAGAAAAAACTAAACTAATTAACAGGGGCCGGCCCCACCTGTCATCGACCCAGGGGGGGTCAAACCCCTGGTCAATAGGGCCTAACCCGCCGGCGGTGAGTCGCCGGCGAGGCCGAGGCGGCGGAGGCCTTCGGGTTTCTTGCTCCGGCGACCAAATGGACGGAGGAGGGGCTCTACGGATAGCTGGAGGGGCGCCGCGTCTTCCTGTGGAGTCGCTTGGGGTCGGGGCGGCCGGAATCGGCGCCGGCGACGACCTAGGTGGCCGCCGGAGTTCAGCCGAGGTCGAACACGGCGCTGCGGTGCACTAGAGGGAAAACAGAAGGGCTCTGCGGGCTCCTGAGAGGGCGGCGAACTTGGTAACATGCTCGGGCGCAAGCTGGGGTGACCCTGGCCACGGCAGCGCCATGGCCGGCGGCGAGGAGCAATCGGCCGCGGCGGAGAAGAAGCTAGGTGATGAGCGCGAGCTTGAGAGAAGGGGGAAGAGGAAGAGGGGTTCACAGTGGATCAAACAGAGGGGTCGGCGAGCTCGGGGAAGGCCGCACGGCGACGAATTTGACGACGGTGATCCTCGGTGGCCGAGGAGGGGAATGGCGGAGCTAGCGGCATCCAGGGCTTCCAGCGCCTTTCGTCTGGGTGGGGATGAAGAGGGAGACGAGGCGGAGCTTTCCGGAGCGTCTGC
>NC_057813.1:168065113-168065455 GCF_018294505.1 Triticum aestivum
TGACCCTGGCCACGGCAGCGCCATGGCCGGCGGCGAGGAGCAATCGGCCGCGGCGGAGAAGAAGCTAGGGGATGAGCGCGAGCTTGAGAGAAGGGGGAAGAGGAAGAGGGGCTCACAGTGGATCGAACGGAGGGGTCGGCGAGCTCGGGGAAGGCCGCACGGCGACGAATTTGACGACGGCGATCCTCGGTGGCCGAGGAGGGGAATGGCGGAGCTAGCGGCATCCAGGGCTTCCAGCGCCTTTCGTCTGGGTGGGGATGAAGAGGGAGACGAGGCGGAGCTTTCCGGAGCGTCTGCGAGGTGTGGGGTGGCCGGTAGGCGTGGCTATGGCGAGCAGCGGCG